>NC_081216.1:25690732-25770732 GCF_902713425.1 Acipenser ruthenus
ACCATTTTATTAATTACATGTACCTCAATTGTGTTTTACAATGAATCAGATGTCAATTGTAAAAGAAACTTGCAGCTTTGTTAGTACAGTACCGGCTACGTGGGAATGCCGACACTGTAGAAGGCTGTGATCATGTTCAAAGTGTGGTCTTTATGAACTGCTACCATTCAGGAAAAAAAAAATAATTATGTACCTGTACAGTTGGTCCTTTGCACGTATTTATCGGAAAACACATTTCTGCATTCGTGCCGTTCAACCGTGATATCTCCATGACAGCAAAGTCCCAGCATGAAATATGCTTTTAAAATATACAACGCAGATAACTATATGAAATCCGCTTCCCAAGTTGCCCTACAATTATTTTTAGTTGTTAAATTTGATAATGGTATAATACAAACACTAGCATTACCACATTTTCAGTTACCTAATCCAGGTTTAGGAGTCAGATATGTGGGGAACACAATCAAAATACTGCACAAACGCCAACTACCCACTGTGGGTAGATTCTATCTACTGTATTGACCAGGATAGGCACTGTTAAATAAGAGAAAGATGCTGTCTGTATATTTAAGAGGAAAAAAAAACAACACTTACATTGTGAGATGTGGTCAGAGCAGGTCTGAGATTGTATTGTTAGAAACTAAATAGATGAGCGGAAGGACTGTGGTTAACCACACGGTGAGCCAGTCAAGCAGATAGTTCTTTAGTCTTCATTTGAATGCATATTATTGTGGTACATGCTAGAAAGGTTTAAAAGCTTCCAACCTGCCAACACTGGCCAGTATGCAATTGACTAGATGAGCTTAAGCAGCACTAAAGAGTTCCTTATAGGAAATCATATACATTTGTCTAAGGCACTATGTATGAAACTAGGATACTACAGAAAGTGCGTGCTCATGCACCACATTTAGCACGGTTACATTTGATGGGGAAACGTTTCAGCAGGAGTAAAATTAGCCTTTCAATATAATGACCATTACATCAGACGAAAATCAACCTTCTGCAGAAACCACAAGATAACTTATCTACAAGAAATTAGACAACTTGTTTTTGTGAGAAAAAAAAAAAAATTACTAGCAGCTGTTGTTAAGCTTCCTGTTTTCTGCTATCCCTGCAGTCACAATAAATCAAAGCCCGTATCCACCCATAGCAAGCAGCACCCTAGGTCATTTCTTGCTGAAGCATCAGGACACTGTAGTATGCAATATAGATCATGCCCTTTCCCCTGGGGATAACACCTCCAAAATCAATGGGTGTCTGAGCATCAAACCCACAACCCACATGAAGAAACAGATACAGATATTCCATTAACCTTGTTCATGAGTTAGAATAAGCGTTCAACATTGATGGAGAAGGCTGACAATAACACATTTGAAATAAATACTGTAAAGGGGTTTCAGTTTTAATTCACTGATGAAATCAAATAATATAAACAGCATGGATATTTTTTAAAGCTAGGTTACATATGTTGAATAAAACTTGGTTAACAAAGCTCTGGAACTTTAAAAACATCAAGTAACTTAGCAAACATAAAACACAATGAAGTTAAAATGCAGACTTATCCTTATGAATATGAGAAAGTCACTTAACTGCCTCAAAATCTTC
Organism: Acipenser ruthenus; assembly: GCF_902713425.1. Taxonomy (NCBI): domain Eukaryota; kingdom Metazoa; phylum Chordata; class Actinopteri; order Acipenseriformes; family Acipenseridae; genus Acipenser; species Acipenser ruthenus. The sequence continues at coordinate 25,692,338 of NC_081216.1, forward strand.
GTACCAGGTTTTAAAAATAACCCCCCCCCCCAAAAAAAAAGTAAGTAAATCATTCTGTTGTTGAAAGTTACACGCAATCCGAAGTCATTATTGGGAGAGTTGCTCAGACAGTGGCATCGCAAGCTCCCCCACAAAAAGCTCCTGCCAATGACAACCATCTACCGCAAAGGGGTGAGTCTACAATCCATTCCTTGTGATCCCTTGACACTGTGACTGACAGGCTGAAAAAGCATCAATCAGTACTAATTGTGACATTTGCTTTGTTATAGGAGCACCTGACCACCAAGGGCAGGACTGAGATTACCAAAACTAATTTATCTTAGGACCACCTCTCCACCCATCAGACATAAATTATTTTAAATCAATATCGACCTAGGTTACAATTGAACTGGTGACCTAGAGGTTAAAGGTTTTCTGTTAGGATTGCTAATTAGCCCCTCCAGGATTCTGCGATCGCGGAGAAAATCACAGAATTTGCTCCCTCTCGCAGAATTTTCAATTTTTTGCAAAAAAAATCAAATCTCAAACATTTGCTCCCTACTATCACTGTACATGTCACTAGTGCTCATACACACTATTTGCATAGTGTGAAGTGTGGCGGGGTTTCAGTGTGAGCTTTAGTTCAGCCATGAAGAGATTCATAATGTAATCGGTGAACTCTGGAAACAAATCTAAATTAGCACCGAATATAACGGAAAAAGATAGGGCACAAATGCAAAATGCAAGTCCAGTATTTCCAATAACTCACCATCATAGCTTCTGTTAAAACAGCAGAAGACAGTGACAACGACCATGGAGAGACAGACATTGGCTACTGAAGAATGAAACAAAGATAGATTATTATTATTATTATTTTAACACTAGAACCGCCACGGTAGTCATTTTGACGGGTTTGCATTGACAGTACGCAGACATTTTAAATCTCATTAATCCCGCGGCGTTTCTAGTGTTAATTTTTTTTTTTTACGAAAGGATTTTGTAGTTTTTTTTTTTTTTTTTTTTTTAATCATTACTTTCCCGTTTGGCTTGTGGTATGTGATGGTAGCACTTTCACATTGTGGACTTGGTCAAAGAAACAAAAAAGCTAGCTTATCAGCGTCGCCTGTCACTGTTTCTATGTGTTGTCTTGATGTGGATACGTTTTAAAATTACAACATTTTGATGAACAACAAATGTTTCTAAAAATACCCTGTTACATTTGTACCTCGTACACAGTAAACGGTGCGTTTGTAAAATTTACCAATGCTAATTTGAATCCCAGTGCACCACTAAAATCTTATTCTGCTAGGCAAATATTATTACTACTGTGATTAAATACAGTCATATATTTTGGCCATAACTGTACTTTATTTATTTTTTAAGAATTGTTATGTTTTATGCATATTTTTTAAAATGGCATCCAATAGTCAGTGCTGTAACAGTGAAAACTCTGCTTTATTGTATGCGTTTTTTTTTTCTTCTTTGATTTCCATAAAATACGGCAGACATGTTTGTTCTGTTTTTTAAACTTTTTTTTCCAGATTTTAGTAATGTGATTTAATAAAACATGAACTGTGACTTACTTTTTCTTCTTTATTAATACTCGTTAACACTGTTTTTCATTAAAAAGTCTTTGCCGCAGAATTTGACAAGTTCTTTGCAGGAAACTCACTTTTCTCTTTGCAGATTTTAAGAAATTTGACTGCAGATTTCCATGCGGACTAGCTAATCTACAGTACTGTGCCGCTCAGCACCCTTTCCCAGTTTTTATTGCATATGATGTAACAAGCCCTTACATGCACAGTATAGCACTTATAACTACTTACAAACATACTTACATGACCACAGCAACATTAGTTTGCATAATTGTAATGCCGCCTTCTGTGCTGCAGCGTCCAATTATAATATTGTGGCTTACAACAGTGGCTGTTTTTTTTAAAGCCCACTTTCTTTAACTGCAGCTAGCATCTATCAATTAGAATAAAAACTAAATACATGTTCATGCTATAATACTATGTGGGTTTTAGGGACGGTGAAACCCTTAAGAATTAAGTTTCGCTTCATGTTTTCAATCGAGAGAAAAGAAAAAAAAGACAAAAATAAATAATTAAAGAATTAATATACGGTCAGTAACTATAGGGTTACTTTTTTTAGGGAAAGTTCTGTTTTCCATTAGCAATCTGTACCCTTTTAACCATGACTATTGAGATGTCATTAAACCAGAAATTTTCCAGTTTACATCACCATTAATATTTGACAGAAATATGTTTTAGGAAATGGAAAAAAACTTTATAACTGAGTCCCTAAGCAAACACTTTAATGGGGATAGCATCTTCAGATGTAGGAATGGGCTGCTGGAAATTGACTTCCCTGCTTATCAACTCTCCTCAAAGACACATGTGCCTGACAGCACTGCTCTCTCTGCGCTCCCAGTTAAAAAGAAAATACAATGATAATGATCACAGGTAAGACAAATATTTACCTTTTCTTACTTAGCTTGGAGATGAAAATATTTATTTGTATTTATGTATTTATTTTTTAATAACGAAGCATGCAATAAAATTTGGGGAATAAAATATATATATATATATATATATTTTTTTACAACTTTCTCTCAAGACAAATCTAATGGCTTCTTATTGCATTAAAAATAGTTTATTATAACTAAAATAAAAATAATAATAACAAATATTCTATCTATCTATAGGCGCTAAAGGCCTACCACTGTTCTTCGTTATTACTTAGACTGCATGGGACACAACCCTGACTCCCAGCATGGCCCAAACACTTGTTTGATATGAAAGTCAGGAAAGGCCTGCTTCCTATCACAGGATTTAAGACTGTACAAAAAAACTAAAACAATACGTCATAGCTTTCTCATTCCATAAATGCAATCTAAGATCTTTAGGTGTAAAAGCTCATTACAGTACCATTTTCATTTAAGCCAGGGTATTTCACAACATCCTGGATTCAACACCTTGAGGTAACAAGAGATAAAAAAATAAAAAAAATACCTGACACTCTTTTCAAGTGAACTGAACCATTTTCCTAATGGAACAAATGTTTGATCAACTAAAAAAAATATGAAATATACCGCCTCAGTCCAGCGGGCTGCAGGACAGTCCCTCTTAAGTTTTATCTGGACAGACTGTCTCGGGCACCAATTGAAAGTGTCACTAGTTAGTCTCTTTTTGGCCACTTGTGTTTATTATATCAGCTTCCACCAGATAAAACAGAAAACATTATGTAACGAGCTATATGAACAGGTACTTAACCTGCCTGTAATACTGTGGGATCAGGAAATGAACTGAGGCTTCCTCCTTTCACAACTATAATTAAATCATCTTTTATAGCATCAGTTGTGTAAAACTAAAGATTTAAGTAAGACTACTTCAGCAGGCTTTATCTAGGGCCCTTCAAATTGTATTTCAACAAGAAGGACTTTTTTTTATGTGGCAGTTTTCTGCCTTTTAATTGGACCCCATGCATGAAGAAATTATGTTAGTGATGTTTATATATTAAGCATTTACTTTTTCAATAGGTAAGAAAATTAGCTTCCCTCTGCCTTGAACAAAATGCATTGGATAACCAAACCCCTTCCCCACACACCAGCATTGCTTTAATGGATGGGATTTACATGCCCTTGTCTGGGAATGGACTAGTGGGTATTTATGACATGGGTAATATAACGCTAGTCTAATTCTGAATTTTAAATGAGTGTGTACTTGATAAAGCTTGAGTCAATGTAATATACTAATATAAATAAAACATAAGATATGCATCTATCATAGAGAGTTTTTATGAAGGATTTTCCTATGAAACATTTTCCTTTTAGAAAATTATGCTTCTACACTGCACTAGATACAAAATTCTGATTTGATTTTAACAATATATGTGATTAGGTTTACAGATTCACCAATGCAGAATTGTTTAGTTTTTATAGCAGTTTTTATCTTTGGTTCGTCACAGTCAATTGCAAATTTGAGAAGGCCAAAACTGGGCTATGGTCAGGCTACAAAGCATCCTGCGAGTTAAAACATGCGTACATCCATGTGTGTTTCAGCCATGGATCAAATCTAATATGACTGTAGCCATGCTTTCTTTTGTTTTACATTTTTGTATACACCTTATTGTGATAGGGACTGAGGTTCTTTCTAAACAAATTAAACCAGGATAACCAGTCTGTAGTGCTAACTGACATAATAAAAGTGGTTTAAAGTGAACTTACATGTGCACGTGAGGGGGCTGGAATCTGCTCTGGTTGATGTTGTAGTGGGTAAAGGCCTGGGTAGGGTTGGAGCTGTACTCATCCACGCTGATGGTAACTTTGCCCTGGGATGGAATTCCATGAGCCATCCTTCCGTCTTTTGGACATGAGCAATTCACAAGTATCCAGGACAAATTACTGCAGCAGGCATAGTTCAGAATCCCAATTCAAAAACCAGAAGACAATCGGCTTCAAAACCACGCTGCAATCTACAGAGAAAACAAAACAGAAAGCAGGGAATATGGAATAAAAAATAAGAAAGAAAATGAGATCATGCAGAACACAATCATTAATAATAATAATAATAATAATAATAATAAAAATAAGGAACTTATTAATAAAAAAATTATATTATATATATATATATATATATATATATATATATATATATATATACACACACACACACACATATATATACATACATATATATATATATACACATACATACATATATATATATACATACACATATATATATACACACATACACACACATATACACACACACACACACACACATATATATATATATATATATATATATATATTTTTTTTTTTAGTTGACCACTATCCCAGTTTTATAAAATTGATTAAATCATTCAAAACTATGTACCCTTGCTGTACCATTAATTATACTTGGTATGACACAACATCAATTTGAGGGAAGCAAAGTCCACAATTCCATTATTAAAATATTACCTTCTTCCAGCTACCTGCATTAAACGACTATGAATCTGGTTGAACACCAACACAGAAACATGCAGCAATTGATGGTTTATTTACAGATTATATGATAGTAGTCGTTTAATTGGTCTATGTAGTTTATTTGTTCAACCAGATAAACATTAAAAATCAGATACTCAGCCAAACCACCTGTTAAATTATAAAATCAATCTGTTACAACAACTTACTGATTCTCAAGTAAAACGTATGTACAGTACATTGAAACAAAGTTTCATTGAAAAAGCCAATATCCAACCAACTGGATACGATCCTTCAAGTACAATGCACTAATGCTTCTCAGCTTGTGTTGTATGTATACACCAATGCACTTTTAATATTGCAATAGTTTTTATCTGTGATTCCAGGACAGACTTTGCATTCAAAACAAAAGTCAACTGAGATTCCAGGGCCTACCTGCGATGACCCTTCTGACTAAAACATCTAAACCTATGAAGATAAATTAAAAGTTCCTAAAATTACCTGTATAATTACTAATATCTGGACACCATTGTGTGTGTCTTTGATAGAATATACCAAAGAACACCAGAGGTATTTGTGTATTTTTTAAAAGGATATTTCTATGTTTGTTTTGGTTCATCATTGTCGTAACTATGTAATGAGGGTGTTACACAGCTAGAGTATAACTAAAACAGTGACATAATGTTAACACTTTCAGGCCACACATTATAACATCCCTTGAATACAGTGCATTCAAGACCCTACAGATCAGACAGGGTGCAAACTGCTCCCCTGAGGCACGTTATTTAAGATGAGATTTAACACTTTTTGCTTAAGGATCCCTAACACTGACCATAATTACATTCTAAAATACAGCAGGGTACGACTTTATGTAAATACAATATGCTTTTTTTTTAATAAAATGATATACAAATAAACATAAATCATAAACATTTTAAATGGCATTTAATACTTCTGTATAATACTAGTATTCAAAGAATATCAGACAGCCCAAATTTAAAAAAAAAAAAAAAAGTTACAGATAACCTGTATATATTATGTACAACGTTTAAGCGTCATATTCAGGCAAAACGTACACTAAACGCGTTTAAAAATACAGCAATCAACATACATAAAATGTATAAATACAAATAATTAGAAGATGGTAATAGTTAGTAGTAATCCAGTTACTGCCATTTAAGCTCTACAGTGCATCCACAAATCCTCGTTCAATGCAAGGATTTAAAAACTATCAAAATATAACTAATTAAAATACTGTAATTAATCTGAAAAAAAGTATTTCCCCTACATTTTAGGAACTGACTCTAATCCATCAGCGTGTTGCCGGTGGTGTGCTTTCTTTCAGCCCATCTAGAAAACACCCTGTCACGGACTGAAGCTCAGACTCAACCCGCTAGTATTCTCTTGCTCGTCCTGGGTTTGGCATCGCACCCTCTTGGCTTTTGTACAGATCTCCTGCCCAAAGTCATTCATTTTAAGCGATCCGCGACACTATTACTACTACACGATCGTTACCATAAAATCAAAAACAATGCCAAAGCTGCCGGGGTTCAGCTGAGGAGGTTATTTAATATATTTCAATTGATCTGGCACAGCACAGGTTTTCTTTTGACAAGTCTGCGATACATGATGTTGCTGCTGTATAGTGTTGCATTTTAGTTGCAAATGCATGCAATAAAATGCACATTCTACGCGATTAATCCTAAACCTACCAATAACATTTTACTCCAGCTTTGTCACTTTCATCCAAATCCCTCCCTCTGTATTAAACAAATTAGGCCTCAAAGATAGCTATTTCAGAACCCTTAACAACTGCCAAATTATGGTTGCACTTTCATCAAATGCAAACGTTTCTGAAACAAATGTTGCAAGAAATAGCTACTTTGTGCATTACACTTTTGTAACACTTCACCTTTCCCAGATTGTAAATGCAGATTCTTGCAAACATAGTTCAGAATTCTGCAATAACCATAACCTGATATTCAGATATTCTGGCTGAATTTTGAAGTGCTGCTCTTTGTATTTAGCAACAGACCCTACGTTTCGTGTTATGTAATAAAACCTGGCCTGCACTGTTGTAGATAAAGCTATTGTAACCTAAAAACTGTAATTTTATTTATTTATTTATTTTTTAGTAAAACACCACGCAAAAATAATAATAATAATAATAATAATAATAATAATAAATAAATAAATAAAAATACAACTACAAACCAAATCACTTTCGCAAGAAAGGGGGAACAAAGTGAGAATTTAACCATCTGACACAGCACTGAACAAAATAATATCCTAAAATATCAAAGTGTTATCAAAATACAACATTAAGCCATTTAAAACTATGGGTTTGATCTAAAATAATGCGGCGATCAACGGCATATGCAGCAACCGCTGCACTAGACTTTATCTTTCTCCTTGTAAATGACAAGGCACCTCTAACCCACGGCTTTGTGTTTTGTTATTTTTTTTTCATGCGATTTTCTCGCTAATCGGGGTGAATACCTTTCATCTGGCTATACTGTGTCCCAGGGTTGCCTTCTCCGTGTTAGAGACGCCGATCCATGGAGAATGAATGCCGATTTGGAAGGCTAGAAGGTTGAGGTTGGATCAGGCAGGGCAGAACCTTCGACCCTGTGAGACCCTCGGCCGGCTGGAGTGGAAATGAGACACAGACAGAAACACACACAGAGAGAGAGTGAAAGAGAGAGAGCGAGAGAGCAGCCTCGATCTGGGAGAAAGGAGCCTGAGAGAGCAGTGCAGTGAGAAGGGACTGCCACTGGGGTCAGGGAGCAGAGCACAAGCTCACACACAGACGCAAGCAGCCACGCACACCGTGTACACAGCGCAGTATAGAAACAATGCCTTGCTTCCAGGAGGAGATTTCTTGAGAAGCTATACTCTGCACAATTCTGAAATGTGAAGTGTGAATTTCCAACAAGACCAGACCTAGGTGGCTGTGCAGCTATAAAGGTCGTTGTCAGTTTGTGTTTGGAAATAAATGGCTCACTAAACATGTTGTTAGGTGCTCTTCCGTATAGGCTTTTGAAAATTGCACTTACATATTTAAGATGGTTCCCATAAAGAGAGAGAGAGAGAGAGAGAGAGAGAGAGAGAGAGAGAGAGAGAGAGAGAGACTAACTTTGTATATAAATATTGCCATAGATACTATATTATAGAAGACTGTCGTGTTTTTGGACTGTACTATATATATATATATATAATTTATTTATTTATTTATTCATTCATTCATTTTTATGTGGGTTGTTACTTTAGGAACCTATACTGAAAATATTATGCTGTTTTCAGCAGCATAACAAAAACAAAGGGCACCTGCTTTTTAAATCTCAGTTTTGTTTTCTGAGGTACAACTGAACTAACGTTTAATTTACTATGCCTGCTTTTATATGACTCACAGACTTACTAGCAAGCAAGGATACAGGGCTGCCTTTGGGGAATGCAAACACATTGGTCTTTCAACAAGGTGCATTTGCTGGTAGAAAACAAAGAAGACTAAACAACATAGTAAATAGCAAAAACTTAAAAAAAAAACACACAGAGGCACTCATTTTGGAGTTTGAAAGCAACAATTCCAGAATGGAGGCATGCTATACTATAGTATATCACTACTGCATTACCAATCTGTCAGGGGCGGCAAGAGAAAAGGGCATTGGCGTTGCAATGCAGAAATGCATTAAGTAGAGGCATTGTAGGTCTAATAAGGATCAGGATCAGAGAGACGACCACAAAGGATGCCCAGCTGCCACCAGGTTTGAGAGTGCATGAGGTCAGATGCTACATACCAGTACAAAAGAGTTGCAGCAGTGCAGATGGAGGGGGAATGGAAGCCTCTGTGTAGAATAAAGAGGGATACAGGCTACTGTACTCTACTAATTCTTGAAGTCACGTGATTGTCAGACCCAGTTGTTACCAGGGATTTCCGTTATGGTTGCTTTCGTATCATCCCTTGAAAACTTGCACCATGCACCATGGTTAAGCCAACATTGAACTAGTAGGTATGTTTGTTTATTTTCTGCTAGATATATGAGGGATGTTTAAGTCTAATACTGCACTTATAAACATTCTGAGAAAATAACAGAGCAAGAACAACTGGGGGCAGTGTGTTTTAATCCTATCGGCATCAAAACAAAAACATTTAAAGGGAACGTTCTTTGTATTTTATTTGCTTGATATGCTTTGCTAGTACATGGTGAGCTAAGGGACATAGTCATTAAAGGAAAAGATGGGGTGGGTGACTCAACATGTAGAAGTATGTCAAACAAAGGACAAAACCACTACTGAAATGTCAGAGTAGTCCATGGATACAGTAAAGGCTGCAAAACGCAGAGAACCACATTAGTGCAGTATGAAGTCAGATATTACTACTGTGCTGAGGGTAGGGAGCAAAACACACAGGGAAATAAAGAATTAAAAACGCTGCATTATAGCGGCACTGGAGTAGATCTGCCACTGAGTTCAGGGATCTCCAAAGGCAGGGTGTAATGGATATAGAGGATGTAAGATTATAGAAGTGTAGCGTCACTGCGAGAGGAGACGAGTGCTGGGGCGAAGGAGTAGTGGAGCGCTGATATGATACACAGCCTCGGAATATAGAAATGTAGTAATGTATGTGTGGATCTGTCACAGCAGACAGGGAGCTGGGGAAAGGGAGAAGATGGGCTGTCTAAATATACAGGCAAGCCACTGAGAGGACATGGCAGGCATAGGGAAATGTGTAATATTCATTCAATAGCTTTGTGCAAGCCACTGCAGCTTACTGTATTTTGTATTTACTTTCAACACAAGAGTTATCCCGCATCACAATCATAACATTGTATCCTGCATCACTGCTATATAATTCCCTTTACGATCAATAATGCATTTACAGCGTTCGGCCACCATCTGGCACTGTATGCAATGCAAAATCTCGCTGGAAATGAAGTTAATGAAAACGGTGATAGTGGGGAAATTATTTTAGCCATACTACTTGTCCCACCCTTTGTAAATGTCTTTTAATTAGATGAAAAACCAGATGAAGAGCTACTAAATAAAATTCATTCTATTTCTATTTAATATTTTATGATTCGGATAATATGAAATACAATAAGCCAAGCTAAACTGTGGCCCATAAGATATAATACCATTTTGCTTTAAGCCAGTGGTGCATTTAGCTTCAGTAAAAGATTTTCAAAGCTGTTGAGTCTTTAGAGTCATGCACGATTGAGACTATTTCGTGTATTTCTAGTAATCTCATTATGGATCTCATGAACCTCTGTGCACTCTGTTTTTTACAGTAATTTGGCTCCCAGCCCTTAGCCTGTCCCAGATTTGCACAGGATGTAACTAGAACTGTTTATTTAATAAAATAAGATGTAACTTAAGTCGGAGGACATTATTTTGAAATGACTACTGTAAAGAAATTCATTGCTGCTTTTTCTATATTTTCCTTTCATAAAAAATGGGAACAAACTTTGCTCTTGAAACCAATATCCAATCTGTCTATATTGATAGTTATCAATCTATAACCAAAATCACAATGTCTTTTTACATTCAATAATCAACACCTGCACAATCCAACACAATTTAAACCAACTGGGTTATATTTGCACCGAAGTACAGCAGCCAGCTGGGAATACATTGTTGACATCCCTGTTACAGCTCATTCCCACTGTAACATTAGATTGGTTTAGTATGAATACTTAGCCAATAACAGAGCATTGTTGAAGCTGGCATGCAAGCTCCAGTTTTCTGTTTTTTGTTAAAAGTTTTTTTTTTTTTTTTTTTTAAGATGAAGTATAACTGTTTGGAAACCTTGTTATTACATTGACTAAAAAAAATAATAAAATCAGCCACTGGATGAACAGCATGGCTTGACTAACATTGAAGAGCATTGTGGCTTTCTATTCAGGAATGGCAGCTAGTTAAAATGTGAGCTATAAAGCAGTCCACTGTCTTAATTCCTTTAATATCCTCAAAAGTAATTGGGTCTGAGACATGTTGTGGCGTCTGGTTTTTTTTAATACGCAATTTATAATCTCAGGTTACAGTAGATCTAATATAAAATACTACATAGGACCTATTATGTAAGGTTGAAGCCCCACCATATGGGACTGTTTAACCCTTAGCTTGTACAAAGTGCAATTCACAATACACAATTGTTATTATCACAGTTTTTCAAATGAGCTGCTTTGTTAAAGCCAATGATAGAAACACCATAATTCAATCATAATCTCAACCAAAGAGGCTGTGCACTGCTACTCATAACAGCCAATGTAGTAGGGGAGTTCATCTGAGAAAAAGCAAGGCAGAAAGATTTTTTTGTTATTTTAGCACAATACTCAAGTCTTCGCTTGCTGATTCGTTTTTAGTTTAGTAACTTTCAAAAAGGTTATGACATGTTACTATACATCTTTGAGTAGTCTAGATACCCTCCTGTGATTTCCCTGAGGTTGAATGCAGCGATTTAGAATCCAGAAGGAGTTCATTTGGACAGTTATGTTGAGCAGCACAGTGGTGAAGGTCACAGCTTCATATTGAAGTCATGACAGTTTCATGATCAATAATCACATTTCTTTCAAGGATAAATCTAATTTAAATTACTACTGCTTCAAATGGTATGTGATGGCATACTAATATATATATATTTGTGTTAGTACCTAAGGCTTTACAATGTTAAGTTCAGTTTTTCATTGAAGTTTTCTTAACTTTAAAACACCTAAGGAACAACACTACAAACACTATTCTGCAGCTTTGTTAGAGTCCCCCAATACTCTGTGCTGCAGTGCTCCTTTCAAATTATTATTAATATTATTATTTGTTTATTTAGCAGACGCCTTTATCCATGGCGACTTACAGAGACTAGGGTATGTGAACTATGCATCAGCTGCAGAGTCACTTAGAACAACGTCTCAACCGAAAGACGGAGCATAAGGAGGTTAAGTGACTTGCTCAGGGCCACACAGTGAGTCAGCGAGTGAGCTGGGATTTGAACCTGGGGACCTCCTGATTACAATCCCTGTTCTTTAACCACTGGACCACACAGCCTCCAGATACAGTGGTACAGAAGCCAAAAAAAAGGGTTACTGTTTTTTTTTATGTTAATTTGTATTTAAAAAATAATTAATGATACACCGTCAGTAATAAAAACAATGCTTTGAAGCAGGTCATCATCTTCACAGGGAATGTGCAGCGCATGTAGAGCTGTTGCTAGGGTCAGGAAGCAGAGCACTGAAAGAATATGAAATAATCATATCAATGCATCAGCCCAGTGAGTTAGAGGGTTAATAGGGTTAGGGAGCAGGGAATACAAATAGAATGAAGGAAAACAATGGATTCAAAACAGAAACACAGCAACAGCTGTATGTGGGGATGAGGATTGAGTGAACGCTGCCAGAGGATACAGGTTTGAATCTTACCTGGGTGTAACATGTGGACATTACTCAACATCTTCACCTGCTCTTGAAGATTTGACCATTTTGTTTTTATTGTAGTTGAATTTAAATCAATGGAAAAAATAAAAAAAATGAAAACATGATTAGGTAGATGTTGGGAAATGTCACCTCCTTAATAAAAGGTCAAAAACAATTGAAAAGCAAGGTCAGAAAGGGCAATTAAAACCTATCCTTGTCTGGAGTTCATTTTCTCAAAGCAGCCTTGATATATTATTGGTAAATGTGTCATGATCAAATTAAGAAAAGTATGACATTGCTTTTAAATGGTTGGTTTTATTTTTCAGAACTAGAACGCTACCACAAAATGATGGCACAGGTTATTATTATACACAGGTGTTTTCTGTAAATGAAATCAAACAACAATACAGTTTTGCTAAATAGCATAACCATTTACTGCATTTTTCTTCATGGACATCCCAGAGTGTGATAAATGGATGAAACAGAGCTAAGTTGTTGATCGACCATTTATAAAAAACAAAGGCTTTAAAAAAAAAAAAAATCACTTTGACTCAGACACTGATTTCTTAATTCAAAATTCTATACATTTAATGGAAACACTCTGCTTATTTACTTCCTGTGTTACAGTAGGACCCCATCTGACCCACATAGTTTTCAGCATGGGCACTGTACCCCACACCAAAACAATTAATGGTTCAGCCCCAAGTGGATCGTATCAGTGAATAGAGCTAACTCATTATGATAAAAGTGGGACTGAAATCGGGTTTGGATCATACCCCTAAAATAGAGTTCCCCAAAGTGAAAAATAAAATGTATAAAACAAAAAGGCCAACTGCAAAACAAAAAGGGAAGTTTGGCAATATTGTTAATGCTAATGGGAAGTAAGAGGAAATAGAGGCTGGGTAAGCCTTGGCTATTGCTCATTTAAAACAGCATCAAACAAACCATCTAAACGAGCCTTCCTTTAACATCCCTTGAGCTAAAACTAAGACAGTGTTGCATTTTCCAGACTCAGGGCTTTTACATTGCCAGGCAGAATATAAATGATTTACAGTTGTTTAATGAACCAGTCCAAACAGAAAATAAAGATGCATGGCCCCGTCAGACAGTATCTCTCGCTGTTTTGGGATCTCACGTTGTTTTTAGACCACTGCTTCCCCATTTCTCACTAATCAGATTGGCATTCTAGGCTCCAGGAGCAGATAACACAAATGTATGCATAACCTGTAAATGATTTATACTTTGGTTAACAACAAAAGACGGCTATTGCTCTGCTGGTAGAGGGAAGCATAGACAATATCAACGCTAAACACATACTGTAACTCTTAATCACAATCTGCTAGTGCACTGCATGATGGCACATCATGTAGGCTTTCTTTCTGTTTTTTCAGGCAGCTGCAGGACCTTTATCCTTCTTGTGTAAATGAACGGTACTGAGATGCATAATAACTGATCTAAATAGCTGTGGATCTAAACCGCCACTATTTAAATAATACATTTAGGGGCCCAAGGTTATAGAAATCAAACATCCAGCCATGCATGTTAGTCTCCTTTAATTCTGTCTGTAAAAATATTTTAATGACACATTATAATTCACAAAATATGATGGCATATAAATATTAGAAAAGTTACTAGACTGTAAAGACAGTATAGAGAAATACTGCTTTCACAATTAATACATTTTGATTTTGTTATCTTCACCGGTACTCAAAACAGCGTCCCCTTTGATGCCAGGTACACTAATCAAATTACTTACTGTTGAAATATGTATAGAGGTAACCCTGTTAGGATTTCATGCTCGTTTATGGATAATCCCTGCCCTCGAGCTAGGATAATTAAGATTCAGAGGACTTTGAACACAGCACTGGCTTCTTTTACAGCAGTATAGATTTGTAAATCAGGGTCTTCTATCATTAGGCACCTAGCTATGAGGAGAATTCCCTTACATGTTGCTGTTTTACTTTCAGACCTACTGTATAACAGGGCCTAAAGAGGTCATATATAACCTCTCACTGCTGCAAGTAGTGGCGCGGGCCTACTTATCTGGCTTACGGAGAGATATAATGACAAGCAGGTTTTAAAGGACGAATGTTAACAAACTAGACTGGCAAGAATCTTTTTTCTGATAAACTGATTCATGTTAAAAAAATATGTTATGCGAGAAAAACAGCTGACCATTCGTAATAAATGCTAAAGACAATTACATGCAGACATGCAAGGTTTGAAGTCACAGTGACCTGTCAAGCTAATATATGTGTCCTGTGCACTTCTGAAGTCTGAAAGTCACATTGATGAATGCCTGAGCGATGGTAGCTGCTTTTTCACACAGTAACAATACCTGAGTGCTGGATGGGCCTGTGCTGTTGGTAGAAGGCTGCCTCCCACCTTGTCACTTTCAAAGCATCAGTCAGTTAGAAAAGATGTCGAAAGTAGCTCCATTTTTTCATCATAAAAATTTACTTTCTGTGGATAGCAACATGGTGATTACAAAGCATTGCAAGTTTTTCCAAGCCCTCTAGAAGAAAATAGCATCTGGGGAAATCCACCATGCAACTGGTCACTGACATTAAAGGACAAAAACTCAAGATTGCTTATTATTATATCAGAATTATATATAAAAGCAGGTTTGAAGGTGTTTTCTTGTCTGATATGTGATCTGGTCAGAAGAGAGCATTTGCCCTTTTAAGATGTTTTATCCCCCAAACAGAATGCTACCTTAAACATGCTGTCTTCTGCAACTGATATTTGACATGGGTATAGAAAAATATTTATATTAGAAAACCGAAAGATGTTTGGAAATCAGCCTGTCAATCTATAATGAAATTTAACTGATAAATATGCCAAGAATACTTTGTAGATGTATTATTTTCTGTCCTCTGCAGATAAATATAAACCTTGCATTACTGTGCAAACCAAACCTATCCATTCTCCTGGGGCTTTCACCCCCAAAATCAATAGCTATCTAGAGCATCTGATGCAAAGGTGTAATGTATTACAACAAAGTCGTGAGTGAGGTATTGTATGACATAAAAAAAATTGTGGAAAAAAAACTCATATAAAGCATCTGATATATATTGGTGTTCATACAGCTGTACAGTACAGTATATTACACTGATGCATGACTGAATCAGGTGTTGGAAGAGAAGCATACAGTATGACAATACTTCTTCATATATCAAAAACCCATTTCGACGACCAATATCCTGTATGCTGGACACCATACAAAATAGCATTTATCAAAAATGTAAAAAATAAATCAAATAAAATAAGAACTATATGTTCCAACCTTGGCGTTTCTAGGCGACATTTAGCTCTGTCACGTTGTGTGGCGGCGCAGCTGGTATGTTCTGGTTGCTAAGATATTTGTTCCTGTATAAGAAAATTGGCATATTTTAGGTTGTCATCCCTCAGGCTTCATCTTATGGACAAGGGGCTGCCAGATAATGGAGTGTTAAATGTCAAGGCAAATGTCTCTGAGTATGACATGCAACAGAAAGGCTTTAATTTTACTGAGCTTTCACTCCGGAAATCCAGCTCAGGCTAGTCACTCAAAACACAGCCTGCTTTACCTTACCTGATCTTACTGTTGAAGCTGGGAACCTTTTAAACACAAACACCTCACTCCAATTTACAAATACTGTTGAGAGCCAAAAGATGATATCTTCCCAGAAATAAATTATGTATAGGCGCCTCTGCGGCTGGGAAAAAGCAATGACAGCCCATAAGAAATCTTGCTGATTACTGAAGTATTCACACTATTTTAAATATAGTGATGATTTCTGCCTCTTTAACTCAAAATTAAAATAACTTCAGGTGTGGCAGCCTATTAAATAGGATTCAGGTAATCAAACAAGGAATCTGAACTACAAACAAGGGAATCGGATTGAAGAATTAATGGTATTTAACATAATTAGCAGCATGCTGGAAGCAATTCTGTGTTTAACTACAAGAGCCTCAAAAGGAATTAAATCGTGTGTGAAGCATTGGTCTATAGAACAAGAATGCAGTTTGCTGGCTTTTTGTTTTTGTGTCTTTTTGTTTTTGAGTCTGCGGTTTCTCAGGGCGATAAGATCTGTCCCAGACATCACATTATGATGATTACACATCAGCAGAGCTTCAACATGCAAAGAATGAAGGCCACATAAAAAAGATCAAAATATATATATATATATATATATATATATATATATATATATATATATATATATATATATGAGAAAGCAGAGCCCGGTTGTAAAGAACTGTTTCTACAAGTTTTATTTTTCTTTTCGTTGTGAAACTTCTCAATCGTGATGCCATTTCCGAACTCTATGCTCTCAATACTAAACACATATTTTCTATTTGAGTGGCTGTGGAATACCCCCTCCTGTCCTCTGAAGAGGGAGTTCATGACCTCAGAGGTGCCAATCTGAAGGAAATGTACATTTATATTGAATTGTATTACTATATGTCCCAGCTACAGAAACTGTCCTCTCCGTTTTTAAAACCAAACTTACGCCACTCCAAACAGCCACATCCCTGTTTCCCTCCCTTGTGCGATTTATTCCCAGATGACCTAAACAAAAAAGTAAACTGGACCAAAAGGAAAACACTCAGGACTTTCTTCTCAAATGTCCTTGTAAGCAATCATGTCACAGACATAGATCTTCCATTCAGTATTAGCCAAGCCCCAATCATAGCATTCTGAGTGATCGATTGTGATATTACTGGGATAAGCTGTACACGTCACTGTACATATTGCAGAACCAAATGTTATGTGAAGTTAAAAACAGTAGGCCCAATGTGTAACATGTCAGTGTGATAATGTCTGATTGTTACATCAAACAAACAAAACTACAGCCCGATATACTGACAAGAAATGTTTCTCCAACTCCAATGACTGTGAAAGGCAGACAGGATCTTTTCAGAGTTACCAGGATCAGGGCAAGCTTACTCAGACCAGACCTACAATCTAGCAGAGAAACTGTGCTTCTTATTCACACTAGGTTTGCTGAAAGTGCAGTCAGTGTCCTGTTCAGCACAGCATTGGTTTGCTTGCTCATATGCAACAACAGCAGGATGTTCAGCCAGCTGAGCCGTAGGATGGCATGCTAAACTAACTAAGCTCCAGCCTGCTTGTAGGTTGCGAATGATAGGAAACACAACAATACCTGTCTGTATGATCCCATGTGTTCCTGTGTGCAACCGAGAAAGCTGTTTGTAGGGTACTATGACGTTCAAACTAAAGTATGACAGTTAATTGCATTGGAAAGTAGGATAGCAATGTACTAATTACATTGGTACTGAATACAGTTGACTAACGTACAGACTAAACAAATCTATAGCTATAGATCTATCATATGCAAGGCCTGAAATTCAGGTTTTTGTTATGCTTGAGAAGATTAACCTTACCAAATGATCTTCAATGCCGAAGCGGTGGCATTTTTTTTTTTTAGGGGAAAGTGCCTACAGACAGTACTGTTATTTTCTCTCCCTCTCTCTATCGCCTCACTGCCTTGTCAGGGGGTTCACTGACATGATTGACAGCTCTGACACCACCAATCAGCTTCTACTCAGCAAGGTCACTGATCAGACCTAGCTTCTGATTGGCTGCTGCAGCTCAGCCTGTTATTAGTGTCTTGTTTGATCAGAGGCAGGAGGTGGGCTCCAATCAAACAGAGAAAAGGTCCTGAGCAAGGTAATTAAATCCTGTCAGAGGCAATTATCAGCTCCAGGGCCTCGGCTCGGGCCCTGAATGCAGATCATCAGGAGGTCTTGTCTTTTAGAAATTCAGGAACGCTTGGCATAGTTCACTCAGACACCATGATAACGGCAGAGACTGGAGGCAGCTCTTTCTCCTGAGACACAGCACCCGTTTAATGCTTGTTTCATAAAAGTAAGACCATTAAAAAGTTCAGCCTAAATGAAGGGCAACGGGTTGGGGAGGGATAATAAGGGCACGTGTACTTTCGACTTCCTGTAATCTCCAGAGATAGAATGGTTAAATGTTACCAGACTGTGCTTTGAATGGCTACATGTCAAAAATGTGACAAATATGCAAACTGAATTGAACTGTGACCTTTCTAATCACATGCTGTAATAATGACATTGTCTGGATAAGTATTCCATATAATACACCTATCATTTTTGTATTTAAGGCATCTAGGGTAATCTGATAGGCTCTAGGCAGTATATTGGAATTCAGCAGGAATGAACTTCCAGTTCTTCTCTTCTGCAGGAACACAGCTGGCTTTGGAGCAGCAAGCCCTGGAAGGGTGTTTGTTTGTGAGCAGGTCAATCAAAGACATGAGGATTCTGAATATGTGAATTCTAAATTGGAATTCCCAAATCCTCTGTTTACATTGCAGTGGAATTTCAATTCCCTGTTTACATGAAATGTAATTGAAAAAAACATTGGACATGTGTTCTAGCTAATCATGTTACATGTGAATATATTTTAAAGAAAAAAAAAAGTTATCTAAGCTTACCTTACTGAATTTCTTCTCATGCAAGAGAAGTAAATGAAGCCTGAATTCCTAACTTAACATTCAGCCTCGATGCCATCCAACATGTCATTGAGTAAATTCAATTAATAATTATATTTGTGTAAAATTATATATATATATATATATATATATATATATATATATATATATATATATATATATATATATACCTGCAACCGTTTACATGTCAGAGACTGGCATCTGGAGCGAATGACCTTCTGTTGACCTCAGAAATACTAATTACATGAATAAATCTATAAACCAAGAGAGATTAATCAATAAACACTCATTTTAAAAATGTGAGCCTGCTCATTTTCACAGTAGTGGCCAACGTGAATTGGTAACCCCTGTTGAGAAATGGGACATTTCTGTAGCTTGCTTGGTGACCTCCAACTGAAGCAGAATTTAGTCAATTAGTTAAAGGATCCTGCATGTGTTCTGATTCTCAGCCTCACATAGAGTGCTGACATTCACAGCAAGAAAATACAGAGGGCAAAGTGGCACAGTTAGTATGTGCACTTTTGCATCTGGTGGTCTGGGATGGAATAGGGCTTAGGCAGGTGACAGTCAAATGGGTTTAGAGATTTGAGCCTAACCCATGAGGCTAAGTGGTGGTTCTGACAGGGAACTCACTTTAATCATACATCAAATCACGTAAATATCGAGCATGTTTTAGGTGCTTCCAATACCAGATCAAACGGTCAATCGAATAGCTAGTATCTTATTTGTCCTTTGAGAAACAATATATCCAATGATTGCCAATGAAGGGATCTTTCCATTGCGTCCCTGCTGTGCACCAGAGTTCGCCTCCTGCTCCCCAGCCTCCACCTGCTTTTTGGCTTCGTCTAACGGGGGAGGGCAGCTATCCTACCCCCCCCCCCCCCCGCCCATGGCTTCCTTTCCTTCAGCCTCTCCACTTATCAGCAAATATATTTTTTATATATTTGTTTTATTTGGTAAATTTCCCTTATAATGGGATTCAGATAGACTAAAAAATACATCTTGTGAAAGGAACTCAATCAACAGTTAAGTATAGAATAAGTAGCAATAACAGATTTACACAAACTGGATGTGACTTACAATCACATTAGTAGGTTTATTTGCAACATGGTAAATTAACTTTTCAATAATTAGGTTTTTGCCTCTTCTGGGAAATTCACTAAAAACTTTTTAAGAAAGGCAATTTGAAGATTATCAGACTCAATTCTTGATGTGAAGTAAAGAATTTGATCTGGATGCACAAACCTACATTGATTTAGATAAAAAAAAAGATATCTGAAATCCTTTTTTTCTTCAAGTCCCATTGTTGCAAAGCCTCTTTCTTTCTGACCTTCTTTCTATAAAATTGTTGGATTACAATGTTGCGCACAACTCTTTTTTTTTCTTTTAATATTATATTCCAGATATCACAAATATCTGCTGAAGATTTAATCGGTGTAAAGGCACAGGGCTGAGCTCAAATCACTGGTCTGTTATGTTCCAAAGAAAAAGAATTACAAAATCAATAACACGCAATTAAACACAAAACAAATTCCCTGTGGAGCTGGCAAGAAATCTGTTATGTATTAAACAGGCGCATGGAATTTGATTTCTCTCAGAAAATTTCCAACTAACCTGGCCCTAGCACACAGCCAAGCATCTAAACCAATTGTAAAGTTAGCTCTGTGAATGCAAACAAACTTCTCTATTGATCCATTGTGGAATCCATTTCAGAGCAAACGCTAAAACAGAAATGGCCTGTTGTTCAAAAATAAGACCACGTTCCATTTTTTGCACAAAGAATGTCTTGCGTGTCTAATTTTAGTGAAGTACGCTTGGTAAAAGGTTACTCTCTAGGGCATGTACTCTAAAATCTGTTCAAACTTTGCCTTCAACATGATCAGACGTTTACTGCAAACAGACAGCAGTTCTGCAGCCACTAAGAATTTACTTAATTAAATTAAAATACAAGAGAGTTAGTTTCCATGACGTTTTCCGTAAAATAAAGTTCCAGGGAAATCAAAACTTTTGGCCAACTTGAAAACTGATCAATGAATGATATGATTAAATATAATTTACACACAGCTAGGAGACTAAACTGGCTTGGATTAAACTATTCAGTTGGTGTCAATCTGAATAACCTGTCAAACCATTTCTAATTCACAATTCTGCCGTGTACTAGACAGAACGTTGCAGGGCAGTACAGCAAAGCTACAGGCTACAGCAGGAACTTAGGAACTTGGCTACAGTTTGAGATTGTTTTATTTATTTTTTACACAGTTCACTATTATATACAAATGCTGAAATGCAAACCTATTGTAACTGTGTGAATATTTCTGGTGCCACTCTATGCAGACTGCCTTTTTTTATATTCAAGTCAAAAGGAGACCTGAGACTCAATCACAAATGCATTAAACAAAGAAAAAGACAAATTCTGGCAATGTATGGAGCAAACGTTTATAAAAACCAATCATCAAATCTGAATAAAGAGAGTGCGAAGGAACATGTGTTTTTCTCGTTAAAGCTGGGAACTATGGCAACTAGAGCTGCACTTCAATAAATGAAACCCTGTGTTTATATGCCATGGAAGTTCTTAAAGCAATAGGATAACCTGACCGAGGAAGTGTTCACTAGTTTACACTTTGGGAGTCTGGTATTCTATCTGTAATTACATTTAACCCTTGAACCCAAACTGTATAGGAGAATAACACAAATGAAATGCAATGCAAGAAAGCTCCACTTTTGTTGTACTGTAGCTTGGCCCTTCCTGTAGATGTCACATCTTGATAGTTCATTCTAACTTGGCTGTGTTTTTCTTTTCTACATGCAATGTTTTAGTCATTTAATACACTGCAGTGAATAGATTTCAGTAACTTTACTGGTTGAATTGCAATGACAACCCATTCAGAATTGTTATATGTGCACGGTTTCTGAAGCCTCTATTTATGAAATTCTTGTTTTCCATCGTCTGTCTTAGTGGCATTAGTATGCCTGGCACATGAGAGCTTCAGGTTCATTTAATATTGATTCAGAACCGAGGCTTAGCTGTTTTAATGGCAAGGCAGTTGGTGTTTACAGACCTATTTCTTTTGATAATATAAGCTGATTTATTGAAATGTGTTATGACTCAGCCCAAGAAAAATCTGCACCCCGGACAAAGATCTAGCTTTGTAGTGATGTAAATGTTTACTTTAAAAAAAGATATTATCTGTGAATAATAATTCATCAGTTTTATTCTGGCAGTGGCACCTGTACTCTGAAATATGGTTTGTGCTCTCTTGGGTTGAAACTATAGATTCTGAACCAAGTTTCATTCAATTGACCCTGTGAGTGAAAACTGGTATCCTATTGATCAAAACTGGATGTATATGCCAAACCCCTGTGCAATAATAGGCAGCTATAGAGCAGTTTGAATGGCGCCAAGTTGTTTTTACTCATGGGTGCTCACCAGAGCAGAGAAAGAGATAAAACAAAACTTTGTTGGGTCAACATTTTGCTTAATACTGGTATTAGCAGCTTGAAAAAATATTGTGGTGTTGGCTGCTTGATTGATGTACATTTGGAGAATTTCACATTAATGCCACTTTTTCCTTAACAGTGGATTGTAATGAATGACCTTGAGTGCATATTGTTTCTCTGAAAGGTTTTTCTGCTCTCTGTACTCATATAAGCACCCTAAGGTAATTAGGGCCTTGCAGTTTTTTATTTCAGCAAATCTTATTTCTTTTGTGGCTCGCTGTGAAAGATTTGATACAGGGATGGAAGCTAAGCAAGTAAATGAAATATTGATCCATGCTTGCCTGGCCTTGCCTTCACCTTGTCCCAATGCTGTGAGTTACTGACTTTTCCGTTGCGGCTGTAATAGGAATTATTACAGGAGGCCTGTACAAGTAATTACTTGGCACCGCAAAAAGGAGGGCCCATCATATATTTCTGTAAAGATGTTATTTACCGTGCAACCCCGGTCGCCTGCCCTTTTTTTTGGCCCTGTCTTTCTCAACCTTGATTCAGTTCTTTTAACTATCATTAATCATGCTTGTTGTCGGTGGAAGTTTATCAAAAGTATTAGGTATGAGCTACATGCCCTAAAAAAACAACAGAACCGTAAATTCCAAATTATGGAAGGCCGGTGCTGTGATGTATACGAGCGTCTGTTTTGTTGGAAATGGCAGTTTGTTTTAGTGATAGATTTCTTACCGTGCTCCCTTGACTGCACCCTTCAGAGGTTTCTATGTTGTGGGCTGCAGTTTTGTGTCCATATGCTACTTTTATAGTGAAGGTCACTGCTGTGAGCAGAACAAGAACAGTGGGGATTCATTTAGAGGCCAGACTCGGCTGCTCATAAGAGTAAGCTCGGGGCACATCAATAACAGGTTTTGATCAGGACTTGGGAAGCTGATTAGCACCAGTTCAATGCCCCTTTCACACATTCGGCTGGGGCGAGAACCAATTCCAGGGATCTGTTAAAGTGCTGGAGCCAGCGAGACAAAATGGCACGTGTTTCATTACTGTAAAATGGCTACAAATCTGAGAGCTTTCACCAAATTAAGCATATAGAAGTTTATCTAATTGGATATTTAATTTATATTTTCCCCTTTAAGAATGATTGATTTTCAACATATTGTGACAGAGTCCTGGGAAAGATTATAGAGGGTAGGTATATAGGACTGCGAATAACGTGTAGCTTGTACCCTCTATAACAAGTACAGAGGAAAATATGTAGTCCTATGAGTTAAGGTAGGTAGTAGGACTACAATCCCCAGAATGCCCAGGGGGTTGTTAAACATGTAGCTTAACATTAAAATACTTGGTGTCAAAGAAGAAAGACCGGACTGGAGAGCTGCTTTAACACTGCACAATTTCCATAATGTACCTTCAAGCAATGCTAAATAAATCTAGTCTGTATGGATTATATTATGCATACAATTTGAGGAATTTCAAAGAATTATATTCAATTGAGTGTTTAACCTTGCTGGAGGGATAAATCTGGACAAAAATGGTACAAATCAATAACCAAGAGAGACATCTATGCAGTCTGGTTAGTCCTTGCTCAGGATAAAACTTTGAGATTTATCAAGGTAGCTAGCTGGCCTATTTCTCCAAAAGCTGTCCCAGAAGACTGGTGCCCCAGGAGAAATGTAGATTCAGACCACTGTGACAGCCCAACAACACATCATAAATTTGTGAAGTGCTTCACCCTCGTACCCTGTGCCCTCGTGTGTACAAAATGACAGGAATCTGTTGCTGCAGAATGCTAAATACTTAAATGGACCCTTATGTCACCTTATGAGGTGTACCTTGACGACAATGCATATGGAAACGTGACAAACTACGCCATTCATAATGAACCCTAGTGGTGGGAGAAAGGCAGGAGAGGGATTGGGAGGAACCATTTTCTCTTCAGAATTACCATTTGTTCATTGATTTTTAAATTAAACTGAATACATGGGGGCAAAGTTCAGAGCTGTACGGCAATGATTCTAAAAAAACACCCAGCTAATCGGAGCCTCTTTCTGAATTCTTAGATTTGGTGCATTCGCTTCTTTTGGGACTATAGCAAAGGCCTTGAGTAACTCTCTGCTGCTGTCTAAGTGTGGATTTGAAAGACTCTAGGTTATTTTCTCAGATATAAAGGTAAATTAAATGGCTAATAATTAGTAAGTAATATAAATAAATTCAGTGTTGTAGTCCTAAATCTGACGGTACCGGAACACCACTAATATAGATTTTCTTAAACCAAGAAATTTTACATGAATTCACATTTTATTTGTATGCTAAACATCTAGTAACACATAATGGGTAATGCATTTATCTAATTTCTACAAGTATTTCCACAAAGTGTCTTTCTCAATGTGTCAGTGGCAGAACGATGTCTGAGCTGCCTATAGAAAATAGTACAGGAACACTGTTCGGGCTCGACTACACCACCGAGTAAATTCAATTTTTATTGTGTCTAAGACAGGAAAGACAACTAACAACAAAAAATGACCTATTCCTCAAACAAGTATTTCAAAAACTGCATCCTTCAAACAATATTAGATGGGATTTTATACGTGATACATATGTTTTACTGAAAGCTTAGATGTTGTGTTTTTTATTTGCCTCTCTACTGTAAGTGTCTTGAGCCTAATAAGGGCTTTTGCTCAGAAACAAACCTGCAGTAGATTATTGATAGGGCATGCGTTTGCTTGTCTTTTGTGTGACAGATTAACAAGGGACATTTACACAAAGAAACCAACATCTACATTATACAGGCAGAGGTCAGCCTCGTCTTTCTCACCAAATGAGGACAAGATCAGTTCAGCTGCTAATGAATACCCATCACGCTGCCATCTACAAACCTTTTGTAGGTGGATAATTAAAATGAGGTCAGAAATAATCATGTAGAAAAGACGAAATGGGATATAACAATGACTAAGGTTAACATTCAGGTCCAATAACAAATATGAATAAAGATACACCGAATAAGTGTCGGTACTTTTCACTTGCTCCCCTTTTATTGAGAGGAAAATCTTTTTGTTCTGTGCTTTCTTTTACTCCAATTTAGATAATCTGCATATATATCAAATACAATGCTATGAATAAACTGCTGCATCTCAGTATCTTTGCCTGAATGAACACTTCTCACAATCCCCGGGTGGGCGACTACGAGAGTATGAATTAGTGAAGAATAAATAGTAAATTCATGAGGGACGGCGGGGAAATGGGAACTAAAATGTTTTTTAAATGATGATGAAATAACAGGGCTGAATTCAAAATGAATGACTTCAGAATTCAGAGGCAGTGCAGAAGACATTCAGGTGTTAGTCCTGCAGGATTCAGCCGGAATTCATTATGAATTTGAGCCCATTGTTTTAAAGTGTAACCATTTTTAAACTTGTAGTTTGTGAACCTAGTTCTTGTGCTTTCACATTTTATTATTCTATCTCATTACCTTGTTACATTTTTCAGAAGTAAAAAGATTGATAATCTGAAACCTCTATTGATTGACTAATCACAAAGCAGCCCTACATTAAGTATGTATCGGCATGGTTTTGAAAATGCCTATTGGTATATAATTATCGATCAGAGAATGTTTGCTGCAATTTAATGATGTTCTCTTTCAGGACAACAGAAAACAAATGTATCAGGCTGCCCGTTTTCAAAGGTTTCCTCTTTCAAGACGGAACCTTTGAGAACCACAATTACAAAATGATTCCAGTGACAACACTCAGAAACCCTCCAAGATTTCTTCAAGGCTGCGGTGGAAGATGTTGCATGATTTATCCACAGGATCAAAGCCTGGTATAATGAGATCCTCTTCCAATGAGACACTTCAGCCTCCAATTTTGCTCTTGTGCAAATCTGCTATTGATGACATATGGTGGCAGAGCTGGAGGTATCTCCAGGGTGGGTGTTGGGTGGAGTTGCTGCTGAGTGGTCCCTCTGAGTGTCCTTGTACATACCTTCACAGTGAGGCTTATTCTACACATCATCATCCAAATTATGAGAGCAAGGCTGGGGAGCTCTCTGGAGAAGGAGCCTTTCTCTTTGTAGCTGGGGAAGGAAATGTAGAAGCGAAAGGCTTTGAGGAATTTTAAGCTTTCTTCCATGTCTTTGAAGCTCTCCACATTGCAATAGCCTTGTCTGTCAGAAGATTCCTCCTTGGACACTGGGCTATCTAGAGAGGAGTCAGACAGATACTTGGACACGCGCTGCATCATAGAGGCAAGATCCTCCTGGACTGGTGTACAGTGAAAGACCTGGCTTTCACTGTACACCAGTGGAAGGCTGCCATGTACCAGTGATGGCTGGGCTTGTTGCTGTCGGATAGATACCAGATATTTCAAATCACTGCTCTCAGAAGGGACTTCTGTTTAAATTTAGTTTCTTCATGATAGGGGTCTGGTGCCTTTAGGAAAAAAAAAAAAAAACTTATCTGTAATATTTCTATGTCCCCAGGAGCAGTTCAGACAAACAGGGTTATATTTATTTACTTCTTTCTTTTCACAAGACCTCAGAAGAAACAGCAGTTAGATCACATTCAAATCGATTACAGCTGTCTTTACTGATTTTATTAATACCATTTACTACAGTTTTTTTGTTTTTTTACATTGCAAGTCTAATGACGGTTTTGTGTTCACTATATATTAACTAATTAAGAAAATAAATAAGAGGATTAGAGTTAAGTTGAAGGCAAAAAATACCTTTCACCTCAAGGCAGAACCTGTGGAGTAGTGGTTAGGGCTCTGGACTCTTGACTGGAGGGTTGTGGGTTCAATCCCCAGTGGGGGACACTGCTGTTGTACCCTTGAGCAACGTACTTTACCTAGATTGCTCCAGTAAAAACCCAACTGTATAAATGGGTAATTGTATGTAAAATTAATGTGATATCTGTATAATGTATAATGTGATATCTTGTAACAATTGTAAGTCGCCCTGGATAAGGGCGTCTGCTAAGAAATAAATAATAATAATAATAGAACCTATTTATTCTGACGAGATCATTAGCCACGTTTCACTCTCATAGACAACGCAGTAGCCAGAAAGACTGACAATGTAATAATGAAGAACGTCTAGCCTGTGGAAAAGGTGTTGGTGCCTGCCCAAGTTTTTGCCTTAAGGGTATATCAATAATTCAACAAAAAGCGAGCAAAAGACAACCAGAATTAATGACTGTTATTTTTCTCTTGTAGGGAAATCTGAGGGCAGTGAGTATTAGAATATGTGCATATTCATACTTTTATTTGTATAGTCTTATGCTCTATTGTTTTTACCAAAACTGTATATGTTCACCAACTACAGTAATAGGACTAGTTATGCCTATGGCATGCTCTGTATCATTGCCAGAACATTGTTCATGTCTGTGGGGCTTCTACTGCTGTTTGATATAGTTTTGGTTGTATTGGCTAGCCTAACCTTTCAATTACTTCAAACTTGTGCTCTTCAAGTCTGAATGAATATATATATATATAGTGTGTGTGTGTGTAAGGAACAATCTAGTATGAATCAAGTATAATATAACAAACATATCAATATGGAACTGATCAAACTACGAATGCCTATTCAAACTCTTTTCCACTACTTATGGAAGATTATGGAATCATATTTCTTCTTCAAAGTAACTTTTTCCACTATCATTTTTATGCTAATGTTACTTTATCGCTTTTCAGTCAGTACATGAACTACCAGTAATTTATTATTTTTAATTTTATTTTTAATGAACAAACAAGCCAAGGTCTGACATAAAGCCAGAGGTTGCTAGTTCATGGTTTCTCTTCCCATTAAGGGTTTCAGTTTAATTAAACAACCTTCCTCAAAATACAATTACAGCAAAGAGGAATTAGTTAGAAACAGATAATGAATTAATTTTATATTTATGTGGAGGTGCTCAGAATAATCTGAATCTGTATACAAGTCAATGGCATTATTTACTTTGCATATTTTAATACATTACATTTTTAAATAATTCAGATCAAATGGCCGTGATATAACTAAGTAACATTCCTATAAGAACTGAAACAGTCATTCAGTCATAGAGAAATGAACATAAATACAGCAGTCTAGCTCTGGGTGTACAATGTCATGAACTATTACAGGATGTGTTATTGTAGGATCCATCTGTAACTTTATACACTCATATTCTGATAAGACTACACTGAACCCGCACCAGGAACCTTGCCTCTCTACCTGAGCTACACAGGGAGATCCCACACGAGGAACCTTGCCTCTCTACCTGAGCTACACAGGGAGATCCCACACGAGGAACCTTGCCTCTCTACCTGAGCTACACAGGGAGATCCCACACCAGGAACCTTGCCTCTCTACCTGAGCTACACAGGGAGATCCTGCACCAGGAACCTTGCCTCTCTACCTGAGCTACACAGGGAGATCCTGCACCAGGAACCTTGCCTCTCTACCTGAGCTACTCTGAACCCGAATCAGGAACCTTGCCTCTCTACCTGAGCAACACTGAACCCGCACCAGGAACCTTGCCTCTCTACCTGAGCTACACTGAAGTTACTGATGCATCCTAGCTGGAGAACAAAGGAACAGGCTTTCTCAGCTCCTCTTATATGAACATGGCAATCAGTTAACCAATTTGGCAAAGGCCGCATCCAGCACGTACATGCCGTAAAACGTATGTGACTGAAATATATGGGGAGACGCTGAAAAAGAAACATTTACAAAATGAAAGAATAAAAATCAGTTGCTATATTTCACTGAGCAGTTGTACGCCAGGAACCACAGGAACAGATTTTTTTTTATTTTTTTTATTACAATTTCATTTGAAAGGTTCCACTGTGATTTTAAGACTCCTTGGTTAAATAGAGAAATCCATGTACAGAGATAGAGGCTTGTGCATAACAGAGTGTAGCTAATGGGATTTAATATATGAAGGAAACTGATTAGGTTGCATTGCCCCTTTGCAAGCCTTGCTCGTGTGATAATGTTCAGTATAGCGCCTGATGGCACTGGCAGTGTGATACATGCCAGATTCATGTTTGATTTACAGTGTAAGAAATGAATTTACATAAGAGAAAAAGCTCAGGGTGTTGACTTTAAATGAATGATTTCACCCAAAGAAGACTGTATGGATCTATATAATTAATGACAATCCTAAATACTACAAATTGTGACAAATGAGGACCAGCTCTGGGGGCTGTGCTTTTCCATTTGGATATGTACAGTACTCTGTGCTGTTTAAAACTATGGTGGCAGAATATTTTAACTGTATCTTTCCTTTTAAGGAGGGATGCACAGAAAAAAAAAGATTAAAACAAACAGATTTAACTTCAGGCTGTTACTGGTAAATCTGATAACAAAATTGCACCTTGACAGGGCATAGTAATCACTTCCAAATACCTATCATTTTGCACCTGTTCTGCTTGGCAGCAGGGGACAAGCAGAACAGATCATTTTCATTGGGTTTATACTGATGGCAGCTCCCATCTTCGGCAGTATAGACAGATAAGGTTTTACACACCAATCTGAAATAATCTCACACTAATATATCTCCAGGTAAAAGGAAAGACATTGTTCAATGCTAGGATCTGTGTACAGTATCCCTTTGATATCATGTGATTACATTACTTGGTACCAGGTAAGGGTCAGGAATCTAGAATGTATTATAGAACACTGTTTTTATGTGTCGCCCGGTTTTGACGCAGAGGAGAAACCAGTGGAGCTGATCAATTTCCACCATTAGGACCTCAAAATCAATTACAAAGCCAAATACGCATTGAATAGCATTTTCAAGCACAGCGATGAAAACTAGTGAATTAGTCCAGTTCATTAAAATCATTAATAGTCATGAAATGAAAGCCACCAGAGTCCAAAATGCTTAATGCTCTATCCATATTAATTAGGCCTCAGCAAATCTGAAGTGAACAGTGGCAGCTCAAACAGCACATGCTTCGCAGAATTAGCAACTGCTCTCTGCAGACCTATTTGGATCCCAATTGAAATTCAGTTTAATTAAAATTGATCACATTAAGAAAGTGATGTGGTTAATTAACTGCATTCCGGGAGTCCCTTCTCCAACATCTCACATATGTGTTTCGGACCACCTCCCTGGTTGACAGCTAATGCATCTCAGGACCGATTCCATTTCCCACCTTTTAATGGTATGCCAGGAAGGGGCCTTCATGAAAAACGATATCGTCAAGCAGTATTACGAGTATACTAGAATATTGTATCATCAGCATGCATGACCTGCACACCCACCAGCCCATTATCTATTGCAGGCATCCATCTCTGTCTTTCTTTTTGTTCTCAGTAGCTTCTTAATTAGGCCTCACTCTGCTTTTGCTAAATATTCTGCAATTCAGTTAACAATAACATAAAATGAATTATCATGGAACATTATTTGAGTGTTTTATTGATACCCAAAGGTCAAAACTATTCAAATCAAATTTGAAATAAAAGCCATAAAAGCCTTCCATTGTCTATAAATACACCACCCAAATTTACTACGCCTCCAATTGGTTAGTTATTTTGTGGATACAGTATTGTTTCTTTCATTTTTTACTGCTATCGTACTTGTGCGCTCTAGTGGACAAACAGTATTATTACAAGATATTCTACAGTTGTAGAGCAATTGTGTGTTTTAGAAATTCGATTTGTGTGTGCGATTTAATATGAGAACGTTTTACAGTACGTAGCTATTTGTAGGTAGAAAACATTTTTCTTGTTTCATGTATGAGTCCCCCGGTTAATCTGATTGTGGTTTACACACAGGGGTGACTGTTGCCGGTATAATGTGATCAGTGAGAGATATAGAATAACTTGTAAGAAGTGTATGCGTAATATTTATATTGTTAACGATCTTAAACATTTTACGTTGGCACTATGCAAGAGGTTTGGTGTGCTTGTACTCTAGCCATCCGTCAAAATACGAAAACAAACTAAGTTCTAAGCAGAAGTCTGGGGAATATCCCAATTGTGTCTTCACCCTATCTTGGATAACTAGACACTAATCTTACCATTAACAAACTAAACCAATAAGCGGGACTGTAATTATCTTTAATTCCGAAAGCAGCTGGCAGAGTAATAAGATCTGGAGATTTACATTCGACATTATAATCTAAGACAGCAAAGGCAATATTTATAACAAATCGTTTTTCTCCCCCAAACTGCTCTGAGCATAAATCTTAGCAGGCAAACCAAATGTATTGCGCCTGTAGAAAATATTGTACTGGCCAGTCTTCCATTTTTTTTATTTTTTTTATTGCACCTTGTGAAAAGAATCGATTTTGTCTGGCATCAGGACAGTGGTACAGATAGTCTATGGGGGGAAGAAAAATGCTGACCTTTTACTCATTCTGAAACCTACCAGAATACATTAATCATATCTGATTTCAGCAGGGTCAGTTTTCATCTATTAGACAGAAATGCACAAAGCCATTGTATACCATGTGAAAAGGCTCCTGGAGTAAGCCAGTCAGGATATACCCCATTTGTTAAATAGCGGAGCTGGGTAAAGAAAGGAAAGATTCAATACTGTTTTATTTCCCAGGTATTTGATAATGCGTTACTGCTGCCTGCCTGCCTGCCTGCAGTATGAATTGTCTAACATCAAGCTTCAGTCTGCATGTCGGTTCCAGACCATTTCATTCACACGAAAGGTGTACGTGTTGCAAACTGCTCTCAATTCATTAGAAACTTTCCGACTCCCATCTGAATGGAGGCTGCAAGGCCAGAGCTTTCCATGACTATAAAGAACACTGACACATAAACAGCTATTCATGTCTGGGTGGCGGTGGGGAGTGGAAGGGGTATGAGATGTAGTGGGTGCATGCATTCTTCTTCTGTTCTTCCACTCATGATTGCCAGGGCTTGATTCTAGGCTCAAGGTGATGAGTTTGTTACTTAACCCTCTGTTGACAGCAATCCCAGGGCATGACTGATACTAATACTCACTCGACTGAACTGCTCTCACACCCACACTATTTCCCTATTCATATGATGCAATCAAATGGTGAACAGCACTGTCATTGACATCAATTAAAATCCAGCTTTTCAACAGGAGTTGATTGTGCATTATTTAAGTAGTGTGAATTGGGTGGGTCCTTAAAGGCAGGCTTCAGGCTTGCTCACGGAGCAATGTAGCGAAACTCGCATAATAACCTATAGCCAATGTACAGCAGTGAAAATGTTTCTCCTCCATATAGAGTACCTCAAGATTCTGAGACTCGTAACAACTAAGAATGTCCTTGGCAAGTTTCATCACGATAAGAAAACAGACTCCCTGGATAGATGTAAACACGCGTGACATAGGCAGGCGGACTGGCTGCCTCCATATACCCCTGGATTATTATTCTCTCAATAACACAGGTAAAGACATTTGTCAAGATGAGACAATATACAGTAGAGGCATTTGATTGTTAGGTGGTACACACATATATTACATGCATTTATTTATATATAGAAGGATAAAGTGGGTACAATACTTGTGGTTGTTTCAGATCACTGTAGAGGTCTGGTATACACCCTAGTTGCATATCATGAACATGAAACACTGTAGAGATGCTCAATTGTATTTTCTTTTTTGTTTTAAACATGAATAATAATAATGATATAATATATTATAAGATTTATAGGGTGACGTGTCTCATAACATCCCCATGCTATGCTTGTATTCACAGCACTTTCTACATAGCTGGAGGAGTTATGAGGTCAAATAGGGAGTTTTATTTATATGTATTTTATGTGCCATTCAATTAAAAAGTGAATTATGTTGTAAATTAAAACATTTTATACAGTATGTACAGAATATATGTTTTTAACCTGCCAGCATTCGACATAATTATCATCAAGGTTAGGCTTTAATGTTCAGAGGAGTACCCTTGAAAGTAATTCATTTCAGTCTGATAGACGTACACCATTTCATATTCGCTAATCTCAAATAAAAATCCTGGAGGTGCAGTAAAGCCATTGTGTGTTCTTCATTATAGTATAAAACTATGATTAAATGCAATAAAAGGAATACATATTGAACACATAGAATAATTTATAATTTACAAGACAGCGTGCCTTCTTTGTACAGTATAGTAAATGAACTGGGTACATGAATTACTCAAGATGATCATTATACTAAGGTTTAAATTTAGATTTTGCAGCTATCTAATCTCCTAGAAATAACTGTACCCAGCTATCCATGCATCTCCTTAACACACAATATATTACATGGCCTTAAAGGTTAGGTTAGGGTCTGTAGTGCTAAAGGTCAAAGTTCTGAACTGATCTATTTCTAAGGAGCCAATAAAACTGAAGCTTTGTACTATGAAACATATTCTGCATATACTGTAATACTGTTGTTATATTGAGAAATGGATGAACAAAACAGTGTGATACTACTGGATTGCTTATTTAAATATCACATATGCATGTGCAACATCACTGTAGTTACAGTACAGTTTTGTTGGGTAACTTTTAAAATAAAAATATCTGTCGGGCAAACCGTTCTAACATAATATATTCACATAGTCTCAGAGACGTTCTATAAAAAATATGCATTTAGACAGAGATTTCAACAGACCACCGTGCTAAAAACATTGGCAATCAGATCCACTGTCAGGAAGGGGTATACTTTGGGCTGCCTGAGTGGGTACCATCAATAAAGTGGAATGCAAGAGATACTGCAGGATAAATAACTGCAATTCAGTCAGAAAGGTTTTTTAGAGCCCCCTGCTGGTAAAACTAATCACATACTGCACAAAACAAAAATGACTTTACAATGTGGAATATCTGTTTGATTTGAATTCTCAAAATATTTAATTTAAATGCACCTGGCATTTAAAAAAAAAAAAAAAGAAAGAAAGAATAGGTCAGAATTTACTATAAAGACAACATTTACAAAGTACCTATTATACTGTTTGAAGACTATTCAAAGTAAGATGAAAGCAACAGAGACATATCTAATAAGCAAAGGCATTAAGAATCTTCTCAATTTATGAATGGGAATATGGGCTACGAGTAATTGACCACATTCGGTAAAATGGTTGACCATTCTCCCTGGTAGCATATTTTAAAAAAATGGTTTCAGAGTTCAAAAAAGTAGAAATATATAAATGACACATTCAACAGAGTTGTCATTTATTCGTTCAGTTTCAGGCATTACATTTATTAAATACATATTTCGATTACCAAAAATAAAACCTTTAATAATACATTACAGTACAGTGCAACG
The DNA here is from genome assembly GCF_902713425.1 of Acipenser ruthenus. Classification (NCBI taxonomy): domain Eukaryota; kingdom Metazoa; phylum Chordata; class Actinopteri; order Acipenseriformes; family Acipenseridae; genus Acipenser; species Acipenser ruthenus. The sequence goes on from NC_081216.1 coordinate 25,726,826, forward strand.
TTGCATATCCGACCGTCACATAACCGCCCTGATCAATTAACCGCCTTGCTAAATAAATCAATAAATATTAAAAGTGTAATGGCACTGGCAAAAAAATGCAGCTTCCACATGGTGGCAGGCTGTGTGCGTGTGTCAGTCAGCTGCGTGGAGCAGTGACGTTTCAATACACCAGTCGAGGAAGCTTTTTTTTGTCCAATGTGTTTATATGATGGAGCGCACGCTTGCAGATATTGGCAGCGTGTTGTTGTAGCTTTTAAATGCATTTGAATTAAACAAAGCAAGCTTCATAAAAGCAATGCTTACTGGTCGTTTGTTTAAAATAGTCGAAGCAATATTCAAACCAAGCTGCTTATCAGCTGTTGGCAATATCAAGAAAGAGCCATTAGTTGCAGGTTACTGCACATTTACTGTTTTGTAATTTTTTTTTTTTTTAGTTTTGCGTGGAGATGGCTTATAGCAAACCGCATAGCAACACTGTGTATTTGTAGCCTAATTAATCTTGTTTACGTTTGCTTACTTTTAAAGCAAAAAATGTCCCCATGTTTAAAGCAGTTTTCTTCTTTGTTCACTAACCTATTTATGGATGTGTAAGTGCTTTTTCTATAGGTGTTCGCAAATCCGACTTTTTCACATATCCGCCTATACCCCAGTCCACAGGGGGTCGGATATGCGACGTCGTACTGTACTCTTTGGGGTCAGATATGCGACGTCGTACTGTACTCTTTGGTTAGTCTGTAAATAATACAAAGCAGTGCAATCAACAAGTTAATCAATGATTTTTAAATAAACAATGATTATTCATGTTACTTTTCAGTAGAATGTAATTAAAAAGCAAAGTGTAGTTCAAGTAGTTAGAAACGAAATTGGCTGCAGAATTTTTTTTTTCTTAAGCAAAGAGCAGGCAAATCCATTTTTTAAATGACCACTGTCCTTTGCTTTTCTGTACCCGATTCTCCTTCTTCTCCTCCTCTGTTTTTTTTTTCATGGAAATCTAAATTTAAAAACAAAATTTCAGTTTAAAAAATGTGAAGTACTCTCGTGTTCTGTGAAGAACAGTTGTTGGAATGTGGATATACATTTCTACTTAAAAAGGATTCTGGAATTTTAAAACACTATGTACATATTTAGGGAAATTATCTATTTTTAGAATTTGTATTAAGACAAGAAAACGGTTGTTTGTTTGAGACTTCATGTTATTCTGCTAAGGGTGCCCCCTTGTGGCTGAACACTATGGTACTTTGCAACAGCTCTGAAGAAAACCCCTCTAAAAGAATGCTATTCAGTTTGGAACACCATTGTTTTGAAATGTATCAAGGTCTTAATAATAAAATCCAATTTGCACCATTTTCTTGTGAAAAGAAAATGACACGTACATGCAACAACTGCAGTTTAAAAAAAAACAAAAAAAACTTGGGTACACACTGAAGACCTAGCCTAGCAGGTAGTTTGTTACTTGTTTTGCTTTAACAGAAGTTATAGTTTTCGTAAAAAGACAAATGGTCCATTGTAGTTACCCATTAGATGAAATGTGAGTAATACAGTTTTTTTTTTTTTTTTAAATATGGATATCGTTCAAATTTCTTTTACCTGTTTGTTAGAAAATGTGTTCTGATGCAGCAGGGAGAGCCAGGAGGTTACTGGGAGCTTCAACCTTATAAAACACAGAGCATGCTATTATCATCAGATGTCAACAAAACAGAGACCTTCAGATACAGTGTTTGCTGTTGACAATACATTCAGAGCAAGTTAAAGGGCTTTCAAAACTTGATATTAGCAGGAGGACTAGTGGAGTAGCATTAATAAAGTTGTGCTTTTATGATTCACAGGTAAAGCCAGAAACGCTCATTTCATAAACCCATACCTTCACTTTGGGGTTTCCCTTTGGAGTCACAACAATGTCTGTTGCTGCTGGTCCTTTATCTTTTCTCACTCGTGCATAGTTGGCTCTAATTTCTATTTTATGTCTGTTAGCTGCAAACAATAAAAAAAAAAAAAGGTCATCCTACTTGTGAGTTTAGTCAAACAACTAACTATCTTCACATTATTATATGTAAGCAATAAAGCACGACAGGGTGTGTGATATAATATCACCGCGCCCTGGGTGAAGCCGAGGAGGTATCCATACCAGATCTGTGCTTCAGCTTCACAGTGGCGAGAAAGACAATATTTAAATTCCCAGTCACTTATCAAACTGACTTTGCGGTTTATGGCTGGACGTGAAGAACTACTGGGCCCGTGTTAAACAATAAAAAAAAAAATACGGCACAGCAGAAGAGATGATACCATTATACCGGGACTAATTTATGTGAAGAGAAAGGTACGGCAGCAATTGTCGAGATGCCTCTATAAATACTCTGCATCACAGATCACACAGCTGTGCAGGCGGGGCAGGAGATGCAAGCGACCGAAGGAGGAGTACACACAACAGTAGACCAGGGGCAGCAGCAAAAAAAAACATCCATTTAACCACAAAAGGCTCTTTTAAGAGCCACCCAAATCTTTCTTTAAAAAAGCTGAAAGTTTTTAAGATTATTATTATTATTTTTTTAAACTATGCATTTTCAAAATGGGATCGGGAAACTCTGTTCTGGCAGAGTTCAGAGAGAAGGGGCAGAGCGGTCCGAATGGCGAGTTTTGAATTGATTTGAATAATTTTGCTTTTTTTTTCACTACTTGAATTAGAGTCAATGATGTCCGATTCAGACTCAAAGATTCAAAATCTCACCCACACCTCGGTTTCCAATAGGTCAACATTTACATAAATCTGGTTAGTTATTTTTAGTACGATAAAATGGAAACAAAGTGCCAACCCATGGTAATATGCTGTACTATCAACACCCCCATGTAACCTGTTTTGACCAATCAACATATTTAAAATACCCATTTTAGAAATATTTAATATTGCACATAAAATAAAAGGGTTTCTGGACCATCAACTTGTTAAATCATATAACACCATGGAGAGACACTGTATTTTTTATTTAAACCTTATCCAAAGTGCCTGCTTTCAGTCTCTGCAGTATAGTAAGATCCTAATGTTTGTTGCTGAACACAGTACAGATATAAGCTGAAACCCATTTCCTGGTCAGTGCACATTCAACCCCCTATTGCTCCTAGAAAGGCATTTCCATTTCCCATGCTCTTTGTTCAGGTGCATCAGGGCAAAGGCCAATTCACTGGTACATTTGTACAGCAGTAGGGAATCCTAATGGATTTAGGCTTGCTATTCCCTATGTTTCTTGTTGGTTACATTTTGAACTGCATCCTCAGACTACGTGTGGTGAGGTTCATGAAAAATCATGAAAAATCAATGCACCAAAAACACCACAAGACACCTGGATGATCTGAATGATCTGAACCAGTCAATCAGCTTTTTTATTTTTAAACTTTACTTGGGACCCTGAAGCCACCAAACTGACTGCATACTGCAGGTGTACTGTAATATTATTAAGCAAGGCCTATACTGCATTACACAGACATTCCCAACTGTCCAGCGCAATATCCAGAATGTGTACAGACCTCCCCTACCCTTCTAGATTTTCCTAAAAAGTATTAGCAAGTGCACATTTGTTGCATGCATATGGATATTTCTATTTAAGTATTGTACCATGTATTGTGAGCTTTTTTCTAAAAAAACAAAAAAACAAAAAAAACAGATTGCTCTTTTTTTGTTAGCTGATATGGCAGCATATTCTAACTGACTGAAAAATGTTGAACGCTGTAACTTGACCTCAGTCAATTCAATGTGAAACTCGCATCAGTCAAACCTGATCAAGCAAACCAGGCTGATTTGGATTTCTTTATAAATTACGGAAATACACTGCCAGGGATTAAGAAAAACAAAAACAAAAAAAAAACCCTAAAACTGACCTTTAGTGCTCATGAAAGGTTCTCCTGAAGATACACAGATTAACATATCTCTCTCAATTTCATCCCATGTGCTCAACTGTGCACCATCCATAGCATAGAGAACCTGAGCAGGCTGTCTCATGTTTAATCTGGAGGTACAACTGCCCAGCAGCTGAAATACATAAACACTGCAATTATGCCATACAAATGCATTAAGGGCTTCTAAGGATTAAGTACATTAGTTATCTTCAGGGTTTTAGCATTCTTTATAAACAGCGATGGTCTGTACTAATCAGGTTATTCTTGTTTGTTCTGCACGCAACACAGTTCAAATTCATAGAATAGGTAACTTTTTGGCAATCTAGGAGTCTAGGAGATCCACAGCTTGTGAATGTGTTGTAAAGCTTCATTCTGAGTAGGGCTGTCTCTGATTATAATGCCAGTAACAACATCTTTTAACTGCTAAAAGAAAGCATTTCATCTACAGCTCTGGCCACAGGTTTAGCATCACCCTATAGAATTAACTCATGTTGCTTCACAAAGTCGAATGAAACCTGATGAATAATGTTACAAGAACAAGCAGAAATTTACCTCCTCCATGTTTTTCCCCCAAGCAAAAACTCCTTGCTTTGGATCGGTTCCATTCATGTGCACCAGCACCCTCTTCACATCTGGCTGGTTGTATAAATCTCTCGGATTGGTTGCTATTGTTTTCAGAAACGAGCTTCGCTTCCTGCTCTGTATGGCCTGAACTTCTGACAGATGTACCTAGTTGAGTACATATACACAACATATTTGAACTACTTGAGCAAATTCCAAAAAACAAAAAGCAAAACCATTTAAATGTACACTTCTATTTGTATATACAGTGAAAAGAAAATATCATCTTTTCAAATATTGTTCAGTGATAATCTGATTTGCTAGAATATTCTTTCTACAGTGAATGTTCTTTTCACACAGATACCATACACATGTTTTAGATGTAGTACTGCTGTTGTGTAGAGAACCATGTTCATAAATAAGTGTTCTTAATGTCGGTAGTGAAAACGCTAATAATCATAATCATACAGTACCTCCATATTTTGCACATCCTCCATTAGTTTCACTTCTTCTTGCGATGGCTCTGTCCAACCACCTTCGACAACAACAGGCTGAATTGAGCTTTTAGTGGAGATCATTCTCCCTGGCTTCAGTGCCCCCATTCGCCTTCCTAGGAACAACAAAAATATAATTCAACCATAAGATTCATGAGGCTCGGTATTTGTTCAATGCATTTCTTAGAGTTTGCTGTTTGGCTTTCGAAGCATTACATGCACTGCCTAGCTCATACATGTTTGATAGTGCATGGGGTCCTGAACATAGTGATTCACCTTTCTTTACTTCGAAGTGTAAACATGGGCAAAACAGTATTGCATCATGAAAAATGACTAATACTGTGATTAACCATTCGATCGATTCCCTAATCCAGGTCAATTCTCATTTACAGAAGCTTGACCTGGTCAACAGGGGGACTCAAGGCTGCAGCATAGAGTGTTTGATACAATAGTACCTCAACCACTTATACCATCCAATAGTCAAGGTATTTATTTTAACTTGAATTGATAATATATTTCATTTTACAATTGCATGTGTTTATCCAGAGGCCAAAGTGTCTGATTTTAAACTACTTCTGTGGTTGTTGAAGCAGTCCAGTACTGTCCTCACCTTGCAGGAGCCTCATTTTATGTCTCTTTAAAACCAAATCAGCCAAGACCTTCTCCTTCTGCTTCCAATTCATTTTCTGCTGCCTCTCCCTTTGCTGTAAAACTGAAGAGAACACAAAGGGTTGTTACTGTACCCTATAGACTTTGCCTAAAAAATATAACTGCCTTACATACAATATACTGTCACTAGGTGTCACTATGCAAAAAAAACAAAAACACAAAATCCTATTAGAAGTACAGTAAATGCACATCTCTAGTTTATACTTGCGCTCTGTGGTAGGATTGTCAGAACATGACATTTCAGATACCATTCAAAATATTGGAAAAGTCTAAAATTAAAATAATGAAAATAACTACAGCCAGTGTTTTAATTATCATAACTTATTTAAGCATTACGGTGTTGACAGCACCAGCAACGACTTGTCAAATAATATGAAAAATCTCTACGGGAAAATTTTAGGCCTGAAACATATACGACTAAATCTGCGATGCTATTAAGATAAGAATCAGGGCCAGTTGTAACTATCTGGCACTTGTATGGCAATTAATATTTACAGCATTACCCTTAACCTTTTTCTGACCCTAGCTCACATTAGGACTGAATTCATACATAATTCCCAGCACTTGTTGTGAAACCCTATTTAGGTTTGAAATGGCAGAAGCAGAGTAGACTGTTTTACCATGCAAAGGAAGGAAAGGCTCCCCACTGGACACCCACACATCAATAGGATTCCTCAGAATGAGGGTCAGCAGGGTCTCGTCCAGTCTCCCCAGCTCTTCCACAGTAACCCGAAGGAGCAGCTGCGATCTGGAGGCTGCCTTCTCATTTGCACTGAGCTCCAGAGAGTCTACAGAGACATATCAGAACTGCTACTTCAGCTGTGCATTTAGAGAATATTGAAAAATATATATATATATATATATATATATATATATATATATATGTCTTGTAATTTAGACAATGATTCATATTGCTTGCTGGTAAAAAGGACATGAACCTTTCACTGAGTGATGGTCTGTTTCTTTTAGGTATACTGATATATTGTTGTTTAATCTTAATTATCTCATAATAACGTTATAACTGTGATCTGATATATTGTGGTTGAATATAATGAATGTTGCATTACTGTTTAAAACACTTTGTTGTACTATGTGTTACACATCAATTTTAATACAAACATACATGTGTATCAACATGGAATAATTATAACAGAGAATAAGTAATAATTGTCATATAAATAAAAATCCAACAGTACTGTATATAAAACAGATCCAGATTTGTATAAACCAGTATGGATTAAGACATCAACATGACATGAAATGCCTCTTACTTGTAACCTTGGGTCTGCAAACGTTTGCTGTTGCTATCAATGCACATTGGATTAGCACAGTATTATTATTATTATTATTATTATTATTATTATTATTATTATTATTATTATTTGTTTATTTAGCAGACACCTTTATCCAAGGCCACTTACAGAGACTAGGGTGTGTGAACTATGCATCAGCTGCAGAGTCACTTACAACTACATCTCACCAGAAAGATTCAGGGTCACACAATGAGTCAGTGGCAGGGGTGGGATTTGAACCGGGGACCTCCTGGTTACAAGCCCTTTTCTTTAACCACTGGACCACACAGCATGCCATGGCATTACAGTGGTCTAATTACTGTACCTGTTGTAACATCATCAACCTCTTTCGTTATCAGGTCTGTATCTTCCGTGTCTTTCTGTTCTTCCATGCTGCTTTCCTGTAAGCAATCATTTACAGCCCATGCTATTAAGTCTGATGCAGTCTGCATTGGCGTTCCATTCACCGTGTACAATCTGCAAGCCGCCCTTGAAAGTTCAAGTCTACTGGTACACATGGAAAGCAGCTATGTAACAGAAGAAAAAAAAAAAACATTGTGTGAATAAGAAGAAATGTCTTATTATCAGTAAAAATGTACGGCTAGTCTCGCAAGGTGTGCAGAGGTATCAAATGAAAAGGTTTAAACCTGGTCAGTGAATAGCAATGGAGGTAACAGAGCACATTCTTTCAATTCTTTTGAAACCAATATAAAAATGTTAATTTCTACGATGAAATGCATTCACGTTGCTAGAAAGAAACTACTCTATTACAATTGAAAACAATTGATATTTTCCTTCCAGCAACTTGTTTTGTTGCTTCTTGCTAGTTTGATCTATTTATACACGTACTGTATTATTCATCTCTGAAACTGTGCTTATGCTTTTGAACTTGCGTCAATGCAGGGCCTGTCTGTTATTTTTTCACCCTCACCATTGGCATGGTTGTTGCAGTTATCAGCTGCCCATCTTTAAAGCCTGCCCCATTTCTGTAGGCCTTGATTTTCACTGGCCGCTGCGTCCGGGCAGCAGAGATCTCTTGTGAAATAACCTGTATTGACGTCTCCTTCCTTAAAGATGCCAGCACCTCCTCAAAGTATTTCAAAGTGTTTTCAGCTTCTGAAGTAGAAAGGTCAGTCTGAAAGAAATGTGGTCACACATACTCAATATAACATTACAGTAATACATGCAGTACACTGTTATTCACTGATTTGCACGAAAACATTTTTCATTTGCAACCAGACAGACACAACAGATACAAATCCCTTTGAGTATAACACTTTTGTAGTGGCAGAAAATGACATTTATTTTTTTTGTAGGCATAAACAGCTGCAGTGAAGACACTCACCTTTATCACACTCAAGCTTTTAAAAGGTCCCGTAGGCTTCAGCTGACTCTTCTTCCAGCCAGTGGCACAGTAGAATGAGGCACCAGGGGGCAGTTTTGTCAGGATGCTTTTCCCTCTTAATGCTCTGGCACAGGCTGAACACACAGTCATCTTCCGATTTTTACTAGAATGTGTGAAGCTAAAGCCCTAGCAAAACAAAGAGAGCTGTTTTTTTTAACAAAGGACTCATCAGACTGCACTTACATTACATCAGGTACTGACAACACGAACATGCTTACCTGCTGGTCTATTTCTTCTGTGCCGGAGACAGAGAAAGTGCATAAAGAAGCCTGATTAGCTGCTGTGATCTCCTGGTCCATCTCTGTGGTATAAAATGCGCTCAGCACTTTAGCCTCAGGAATCCAGTGCCACTTTTGATTGGCAACTCCGTAACTGTAGGATTTGTATTTCTGAAATAACAGGAAATGATGACAGAACATTGGAATCGGTATTCTAGTGTGTGCTTCTTAAAAGCACAGCAGCTTCGGTTTTAAACAGATAGTCCTGTGCAATGGGCAAAGGTTGTGGCAACAAAGTCACCAACGACAGCACGGAACACAGCGATTAAGAACATATAAACCAGCTGCATTCAACGGGTGCGTAATGTACATACAGGAGCATAGAAAAGTGCTTATCAAGCATGATGGAATGAATGCGGTTTACCTGAAGTACAACAGAACAGCCATGGACTTGGACAGCACTGTCTGTATCTCCAGGTCTTATCTTTGGCATTGAGACGGCTAACACCAGACCTGGGTTACTCATCAGATGAAATGTCCTTTTGAAATATTGAAAGGCAAGAACAGCACCGATGGTTTAGAATTCAAGTGTCAGATGTTTAGCTCAGATACTAAATACCAGCCAATCAACGTATAACATTTCTCTTTTGGGTGCTATTCTATAAATACAGCTCTTATTCCAGCTTCCAAAACCCCGCTACACTAACTTCAACTACATCTAACAAAAGCTAAACCTAAACATCAATGTTTGAGACTCCTCTTTTCCCTCGTTCTCCCATTTCAGACTCTTATCAGTACCTGTCTTCCTCTCTGAATATCCAGCGCTGGTTGACATCATCAGGTTTCTTTTCCATTAACTGGATCTCGGTCCCAGACTGCACAGCCTCTCCCAGCACTCCCAGTACCAGCCTAGGGAACTTGCAGTTGATAATGTGTCCACCGCTGAATTCAAACTGCTGCCGATGGATCTGCTGGATCTTCAGAGGCTTCGAGTGATGCCTGGAAACACAATTTATAAAGTGATTTCTACCATAAAAATACAATATATATATATATATATATATATATATATATATATATATATATATATATATATATATATATATATATATATATATAACATTAATAGTGGTAGTGGTGATTAAATACGACAACTTTGTACTTTTTATTTCTTAAAAAGTACAACTTCAAAGTGGACGAACTGAACTGAATTTTACAAACCATACCACTTAAAGACACCGTACCTGCATGCTTGTACAATATTTTTGCAAACAATTCCCAACCTGTATTTGTTGTACAATTCCATGTTAGTGTACTCTTCTCCTGTCGCACTGTGCAAATCGTTTTCATTTTCATCCAAATATCGAGACTCGTTCTGCCAAGGATACTTGAAGCTTGTGTACCTTTCATCTATTTTGCGATGGGCTTTGGTATGTGAGTTTTCACTACAAAGAATTGAAAGAAAAAGCAATGTTATTTAATTTTTTTTCCAGCTGAATTGTTGTTTAATGAGAAAGGTGATAGCTCTCTACTAAAACTATTACACTACTTTATTTGTACCTTCTACTAGGATACATTTCTTGTTAGCTTTAAAACTGTGGTCTTCCGCTCAGACTTACAATACTTCACTGACGATATCATCATTCACTTTGTTTTCTTTTTTTTCTGGCTGACCATCTGACTGAGTGGAGTCCTCATTGTGTTCCTCCTCGCTTGTCACATCACATTCATTCACGATAAGCCTGGCCCCCTCTGCAACTTCGTCTACAATTTCGAGAACTAGACCTGAAAGGAAGAAAGTACCGGAAGGTGGTCTATTATTCGCTCTTCCTAGAAACTGACATGAAAATTACACACACTTAATCTGGGTATCTATAAAAACCTAATTTTAGGATTTTTGACACACCGGACAATGTGTAACCACAGTACAGAGCCAAGCCCGATTGCAGCCAGTGTCGTTGTCCTTCACTTCTGTGAGCACTAAATTCAGCAACAACAATATTCAGTGTGACCTACCTCCATTGCTGCGCATGGCACAGTAGTTGCGAATCTGGGAAATATCAGATTCCAAATTGTTTAGGATCATCCGCTTCCTGCGCTCAGCCATGGTCAGCTGTGGGTCGATCCATTGCTCTCCACAAGAAACGAACACCTTTCAGACAACAAATACACAAGACATTGGGGTCTTCTCCACTGCTAAATAAGAAGCCACCTCACAGGGATTGACATTTACTGTCATTTATATTTATGTAAACAGGGATTATTTCTTAACATATTTCAGTTTTTATGGTACATTTATTTTTTTTAAGCAAAGCTTTTAACCAGAGTATTCCTTTTGTTTCTAATGAACAAGGGTTATACTCACCAACTGATCTCTCACTGTGTCTGTAAGAAGGGTTATTTCATTCCCTTCTTTGTCAAACAGTCTCCGAGCAGCAAATGGTAAATTCAGCAGGACAGTACATCTGCAACAGAATTGACCTGCATGATTTATTTCAAACATTACCTTACCAATAATACCAATTATTCACCATCCTTACATTATATATGCTGACACTATTGTTAATTATGACAGGAGGGAAAAGCTCAACACTTAAAGCCAGCTGATGATTGTAACATTGTAAGCCTGAATTTATAGCATTGTTTGATGAACTGTATATTATAAAGTAAAGCTTTCACAAAAAAAAAAAAAAAAAAGTTCTTTTTTCATACAGGCAATAATACATAATTGAATGGCTTATGCAATGACATTGAAAACTGAAAAAGCATTAGTAAGCATTCAAATAGTGACTGTCGGCCATCCTTATGGTACTGTATTCTTTATCTGTAGAAGCACTCCTTGCTTTGTCTTTACCTTTCAAGAAACTGCTGAAACTCAATGCTGTGGATTTTTATCACCCTGTCTTCTTCTGAAGCGATGTCTTTTTCTACATTTTCTTTCTGCGTCTGCTTGGCCGCAGGTTTCCGGCTGTGTAAAAATGGCAACATTATTGTAACTTGATATATGCACTTTATTTGGATCATCATAATCTTATAAATTCTGGTGTGGAAGTTGACGTGACTAAGGCCAGTCATTTTCCTATTCAGCAGAAAACAAAAGCTTGCATTCCCCGATGACCATACAAAAACCACTACATGAGCTCCAGCACTTACCAGGGTGTATAGCAGCGAGATTGACTTTGTTGTGTTTGAAATATGTGCATATTAAAAAAAAAACACAATGTTCAAGAGAAGAGTGGCACTGCTAATGCTAGTCAGAGGAAAGAAAATGGATTTTAAAACACTCCTTTTAATTATGTATTTAGGAGTATATGAAAGGTGTGAAGCACGAGCAATATCGAATTACACATTTATACCATTATATAAGTGTCAAAAGTCAAATTAGTTTTGTTTGCTCAACTGTATACTTCAAAATGGTTAACTTTATTTACTTTGCACCAAAAGTGACTTTTTGGTATAGCAGAGTGAGTTAATTAGGAATTACAAATGAAACATATGCTTCAAAGATTTCAATTTCAGGCTTGACTTTACCTGAAACATTAATTTTGAACATTTGCATTTTTCCACACTGTTCAGTGGCCAGTGTAACGTCAGGCTGCTCATCATACAAAAATGTGTGATGTGCAAAATTCTACAAAACGTTTAATCAATTTGAGGAAATAATTTAGTATAACAGGGTGATGGTCCGATCTTATCCCCTCTCACAATCACATTATTGAGAATCTAAAAATTCATGGAATTGAAACAGTCCAATAGACACACGCCTCATCCTATATTTTCATTTAATGTCAGCTTTTTCAGGATTTTGAATTGTGATAATAGGTTGGACGAAGAAAAAAACTATAAAGCAAAACAAAAAAAAAAAAAAAAACTCCACTGTAGCTAAACAGGTGAACCAAAAACGAATAAATTTCAATTTGTTGACATGATACACCTTCCCATACTGTATTTTGACAGCACTTGAACTAATACATTGAAAGCAGTATGATAGTGAGTTTAAATTTATAACACTGTTAAAATACAGACTCAACAAAGATAATGAGCATAGTTACTTTTTCTTGAGCATGTTTGTAATGTCTGGTCCAGTAATTGTTACTGCCTTAAAGTGGTCCTTGTGTCCATTTCTTAAAACCTGCAGTCTCACTGGCGTGTACCCATCTGGCTTCTTACTGGCTGGTTTCTTTAGCGGTGGAGCATTTGGAATTAGAGATCCTTCAAGTGGCCAGTTAAAGTCCTGAGTTAAAAGAGAATTAAACAAAAATAAAAACATGAATTTAAACTATATGTGTAATACACCAGTAAACATTGTATGACTTGGATTATTGAGTATCATGTTTATACAAATAAGAGCTACTCAAGCTGTACAAACTATAGCTTTGTCAATTATAAGTTTAGTCAATTATGGGTTTTAGTTAATGGGGCCACGCATTTACACGTAGATCAAATTTCTAGATCCTATGGCTTCCCAGTAAAAGAATGAGCTAAACTGAAATTGAAATAGATTTGAATCAGTTGGTTCTGGATGTTTTTAAAAGTGTTAACAACTTTCTGTTTGATTTAAAGATAATAAATTCATTCACACCTGTTATAATTTTACATAGAATCTGGTGTATGTTACACTCTGGTGCTCTGTTGGCTGTCTGAAAGCTATACACAAATCTGTCTGCTTCATAAAATGGTTTATTACACTTGCTTTATCCACACACGACAGACAGGTACTATACTTGCATTAATGTATACCACTGTAGTAACAATATTATTGCTTCTACAAAATAATGCTTCTGCTAAGCTCTCCATTGTTGCAGATCCTTTACCTAGTCATTTGCAATTTGCTAATTATGCAAATGCATTTCTATAGAGTTAGAACACTTGACCAATGCACTTGATCTTTTTATTATTTTTATTTAAAATAAAGAGAAATAAAAAAAAAATAGAAATAATTTGTAAACCAGACAATCTATCCCATAAAATACATTATTAAAAACATAATTTCAGCATAAGACTGAACATGAAAAACCAACATACAGCTAAAACGACAGCTTGACATTCTGTTGTTTAAATCAAAAGATGAGAATTTTTTTTTTTTTTTTGCCGTATTACTGTACCTCATTCAGTTCTCCATCTGGCAGCACTGGCCACATGTAAGTGAGTTTATTCCACAGTGGGTTTCCCACTTGGGACTGTTTCCACTGTCCTAGTCTGGCAGTCCCCTCATGTCTCATGGCCCACCTGAAAATTACATTTAATAATAAGAATGGATCAGATTTCAGTTAAAAAAAAATAGCATGTAAATTGCCTTTATTTTTTAAATAGAACAAGTGACGCATGGTGATAAAAATAAGCTTAATAGATACTCAATGATTTACACTATAGTTTGGTTTTAAACCACAAGTTTGTGCAGGGCTTCTTTTTAAGCGCGTATATTTGGATCAGGGTGGTTTAAAGGTGGGAGAAGCTTCAGTATTCTGGGTAATGTGTGTGTGTGTTTCTTTGTTTTTTTTAACTCTTTGTTAACATGGTACGTTGCTTATAAATCACCCTGTATGCATTTAAGTCTACAAAGCATGTACTGCTCTGTTTTAGAACTGACTCTAATAGTTCTAAAGAGTCCGGAATGGTTTCATTCTGGTAAATAAATTCATGGAACAATGGCTATGTTAGTAGTATTGAGCCTAATGCAAGCAAAGCCAGTAAACTAGGAAATCTACTAAATCAACAGACAAATACGGATATTGCAGTCAATATTTCTACGTGACCACTAGGTGGAAACCAAACTACATCCAAATATGACCCCAAGATTTTTGTTTTCCCTCTGGTGTTTGTTTACAGCTGGCATGATAAGGGCACTTCCTGGTAACATCCCGGTTTCCATGACATCTGTGAGACCCTGCTATGCTGAAAAGCACGCAGCTGCATAGAAAATTCACAGCATCTATCAAAAGGCAGCATTCATGTTCTAAATTTAGAAGACGGGCAAAACCATATGCGATAGTCAGGATCATTCAGACCTTTGTGATTCCATGATATAAAAATATGAAGTATCAAATATATACAGTAAACATGTTTAACTTAAAAAAAAAAAAAAAAAACTATTTTGTAAAATGCATTTGATCTCTTAAGCTGGTGTCATTTGACCTTGTGGAAAGCTATGAAAAAAAAAAAGTGACGCTCATTAAAAAAAAGATGCTTTGCAAGGGCTTCATTCCAGCTTGAGCACAGTGACGATTCTGCAGCTTCTCAAAGGCATACAGTAAAAACATGACCTTGACTGACGTTGCTTTTTTTTAATGGCCTCATCAAAGTGCACTTGAAAACAGGGCAAGTGTTTCAGTATAGTATCCAGTATATTGTTCATGTTTTCTTTTTATATAGTCTGTAGGGGTACTGGTTGCAGATTTTTTATAATCTATTTAAAAAGTCATGTAAGAATATCACACCCTTGCTAAGGGTAAAACCCATAAAATAATATTTTAAAAGGGTTTCATTAAATTAATAAATGTTGTAAACTGCTACACCAATTCATTGTACAAACCTGAATCCACTTCCTTCAAAAAGTTGGCCCCGTCATGTATATGAATCTCACTCTATCCATATTGAATCCAAAGGATGGTAAAAGATTTGTCTCTAAAAGATGTTTTCTTTGTTTTTTGACCTTAGGTATTTTATCTCTGAAAGGGACTTGGCCACAAAAATGTAATTCCTCTCCCGGGACAGCCTCATTTACAGATTTTATTACAGGTTTTATTTTGAGGCACTATGCCAAGGCACCAATGCGGTTAGGAACAGGGAATGGAAGGGTTCCCATCGGAATTGTTTAGAAGCTGTAGCCCCCAGTGGATCTGATATCCCCAACTGCTTCCCTACCTCAGCTTGAGCGGTCCAGGAGCACCCTTTCCCTATTAATGATCCCATTCCAGCTGCCTTGCTCAGCTGAGGCTATTAAAGCAAATAGGGGACATCTTATCTCGTGGACTGGGAAAAGGGGACTGAGATGTTCTAAACTGTGTCTTTAACATGTGACCCCTACACTCGTTACATTGGAATTCCACCACACTTTTGATTTCCATCAGATTTAAATCCAGTCCCAGTCAGTGCAAACCACAATGACCCCAAACTAGTTGTTGTAGCCTTATGAAAGAGACACAGCTCAAACAAAACCAACCATGCTTGTCATACACATATAATTAACGCTGCCATGTTCATATCTGGGAAAGATATTAAAATAAAAAAATAAAAAAAACGTATTGATACAAATAATTCTTTTTTTAAACTTTTGGAAAACATGACCCAGACATGACAGCAATATTAGATCACAGGTCAGTATGAAGGGGTGCTGTTAGATTTGCCAGAGGATTTTGCAGAACACTGAAAATATAAAATTGGCATCTGAATTGGTTTATGAGATGTTAGCAGTTGTTTGTAGTAGCGGATATGTAACAAGTCTAGACAAATCTTTATTGAAATATAAACTAAATATATTCTTCCACAAAAGAAAAAAGTTTTGTTCATTGAATTGAAACCTTAATGATGAAAACTAGCATAGGTAGGAAAAAACATCCTGATGGTCGACAATAACACTCATGAGTCATGAGAAGGACAGCTCTGATAGTACTGCAGATTTAAACAGAAAGACACAGGGAGAATACATGACATCCTGGTGCAGAAAAACGGTCTGCTCTTCTAATGAATTGATTAGCAAATGAAAGCTCATAAAACACTGTTTTCTTGAGTATACATTCAGTGGTTGATAACTGAGTGCCTACGGAATTACTGAGTGTAATTAGTACGTTGACAATACAAGAGTTCCTTGCTCAACTACATTACCATTTCTTTGTGTCATTTAGCTACTTAAACCAAATAATTATAATGGACTTCAGCGTTCTAATAAATGAAATAGTTTAACATAATTGTATTTTTTTTTAAAACAGTTTTTGTTTCATCTGGAAATAGCTTTTAAATTACAGGCCTGTTTTCGTTGTACGACCAAAACAATTATGAAGTAAAAAGAAGTGGGTAATTAAAAGGTAATTTCTGCACATTAGATCATACATGTTTTCAAAAGTGCTCGGTGTTTACTTTTTATCCCTGCTTTTGCTGCTGTACTACCCCATCAAGGCTGACATTTCAATGAACGAGTATTCAACACAAATGTAATCATTTGTACTGCATCCAGTGTGGCACCATGCTGTGATGATTGCTGCTGAGAGCCTTTCACAGTCCCTCAAATGGGGGGAAGAACGAGACGAAATGTTATCAATTTACATTTTTCTGTGATTAACTTTTATGCAAAGGAGGGTCTGATCTTTCTCCTGTCTCACCTGAATCATGTGGATCATCAAAGACAAATTGAGCATCACTTCTTTAAATAACCTACAGCTGTACTGCAAAACAAAGAGAATCGGCCCTGAGCTATTCTAATGCAACACAAACAGAGAAATCAAACGTCTCTGTGTTTTACAGGAGCAGAAGAACAGGGAGACTAGATTAGTGTTTAAAGTGAGCAGGAAGAAGAATCTACACTCACAGACGTACATACAGTATACAGAAACACATATATTGATACAGTATATAAAAAAAACAAAAAAACATGCAGTATGAATGCTCTGCAAAAACGACCCAGCAAAAGCTGCAAAAACGATGACATGCTGAGATTGATATCATATTATCCTATTGCCAGTGACTGTCAATGCTTGCTCCTAAATCAGCCCTCATTTCAGGAAAAATACATGGCAAGGTCTGGTAGTTGTAGTTTCTTCTCTCTGCCAGAGGGCTCCTGTTCAACTCAGTGAACAGACGACTTTGCCATGCGCACTGGAGAGCCAGAAACAGACTGTATATTTAGCCTGAAGTCAGATCCCAACCCTATAACTGGCACAGCTGGTGTTCTATTTGATGACCTTTGTGTTCAGAAGGTCAAAAAAAAAAAAAAAAAGACTTGTCATTCAATAAACCCATGAAAATGATTGACCCAGAGCCAGTTTAACCAGGAAGTTCAACCCTTTCCTATAGCGATACCAATAATAAATCCTACAGCAATGCCAATTAATGTTTATTTTACAAGATACTGTAAATCCCATGACTTGTGCTGCTCTATAAAGACTGTTTAAAATGTAAACCATACCAAGAAGCGTTGTTTCCAACACGTTTTCTAGAAATAAGAAACATGGAATCTCATTCATAAGCCGATGTTTGGGTCTAACAAAATACAGCATGGCATATAAAATATAGGAGGCTGTGTGGTCCAGTGGTTAAAGAAAAGGGCTTGTAAGCAGGAGGTCCCCGGTTCAAATCCCACCTCTGCCACTGACTCATTGTGTGACCCTAAGCAAGTCACTTAACCTCCTTGTGCTCCGTCTTTCGGGTGAGATGTAATTGTAAGTGACTCTGCAGCTGATGCATAGTTCACACACCCTAGTCTCTGTAAGTCGCCTTGGATAAAGGCGTCTGCTAAATAAACAAATAATAATAATAATAATAATAAAAGAACACAAACACTACCCACATGATGCAACTTCAAGAAGGAGCTGCTTTTCATCAGTCACTGTTTTTCAATGCCAATATAGGAACACCTAAACAGTACTTTGTGAATTGTTGACATGATTTCCTCTATTCACATGCTGTATTTTCAATGTCTGTTTTTTTTTCTCTTAATAATAAACTAGTTTCACATTTTACACGAATACAGAATCTAAAACCTCTGCAGATAATTAAAATAAGTGCCCTCTAGTGGCACTAAACCATTTAAAAAAGAGCATTATAAATAATTCAGTAAATTGTATGTAATCATAGCGACATATTTAACATAAATTTAATAGGATTTGGGAAGGCATTTACTATCATTGACAAATTGTGTGACGAGGGTTATCTGAAACAAACCCTAATGCTTAATCAGGATAAGGTGACATATGAGTTATGTAACAATTATATCTTTGTTAAGGAATTTTAAAAAAATAGTGATGTAAGAAAATATATAAAACCATACATTGAATGTATATATATATATATATATATATATATATATATATATATATAAATACACACTGTATAACGTGTTATCAAGAAAAGTAAAGCTTTCCCCTTGTGTTCTCCACATAAAACAGGATGCAGCTCTTCACAGCTATCAAGACATGTTAGCAAGTTCTATCCTCTGATTTTTCTTTCAAGTGAAAAAACTCCTGTCTGTGTACATTACTATTTTCACGGCACAGAATCACTCTGTTTTATATTGCACAAAGGCTGTGGCTAATTACATGAAGAGACAGGAACTGGCTTGCCTGGAGGCCTGCTCTGCCACCACTGTGAGTCAACTCCTCCAGAGTCAACAAGCAGGTAGCGGGTGAAATCAGATTCCATCTGACAAGGCACTAGATCCCATCACCTAGGGTTAGGAAACAGACAAGCTGTTTGGTGGTCACAAGTAAAGACAAATTTCAAACAGATTGTTCCTGACAGAAATCATATCACAGAGGCTGCTTTCTGACAAGGTCCGTTCGAATGAAACTATGCACTCTATGCTTGCAATCTGCTTTTCACAGAGATAGCCAGTGTTTAAAAAACACATTAAGGGTGACAGCTCAATGTAGAGTGGTTAGCAAGTGTCTAAATGCTTGCTTTTCCCTTGGATCCGCAAACACGAAAGGCCAGACACTGGAACTGTGTTCAAATCCTGATGCCGTTGCCTGTGTTAGGATTTGAACTCATCAAATGAATGATAATTTGTAGGGTTTTAAATTCCTTTTATCTAATCCTGTGATTCCATCTCTTCTTCTGTAAATTAAATTAGAAAAATGATCACTGGGCCAAACCTGCTATAGTAGATAGATTCAGTAGGAAGATGTTCTTCAAGCTTGTATGAGAAAGATTATTTAATTTTCTCTCCTGTTTGCTCCAGTATATCTGTCAAATGGTTGCACTTATCAGAACCTTAAATTAATTTTGTGTATGCAAGATCAGTGACTTTAAAAATTCACATAAAAACTAGTACTCCAAGCCAATGCCAATCTAGAGAGCATTGCTGGAGCCCTAAACCTGCTGTTTTATCACTGTCACTTTGATGTCCACGTATATGTAGTTTTATTTCATAGTTGATGAATGCATTACAATGCATGTTTTATTCATGTTTAGAATTTCCATGGGAGAGCCATAACTGAATCTTGAGTGAGGTTTATTTAGCTAATAGTTGTGTGTCCCTTATTAACATGGCATCACCAAAGCTGTAAAGAAAACCTTGACAAAGATACGAATTTAAGGGTTTCACAATTTTTGCTTAATACTGTAAAATCATTCACATTTGCAAGTTCAGGTTTGTACACTGTGGCAATCTTGTATTTATAAGAATGTTTTTTTACAGAACTAACAGTGTCAAAAAGGTTATGAAGGTTACTACGACAAACAGTCCCCTATGTAATTTGCCTAACATTGATACTTGGTTCTGAAAAGCTTAACATTATGTTGGTGGGATATTATCGACAACTTAAATACTGTGCTGTTAAACTAAAATACACCTCAAAAGTTTTAAGAGCACTAGAGATGTGTTGATATTCCAAGTAATTACTTTTAAGACGTATTTGTCAGCAGGTATTAAATAAAATCAAAACACAGCTATTATTGAATGTGTTGATTTCAAAACAAGAAAAGCTGCCCTTTCCTCACATTTATGATTGAGTACCAATCCACGGCAATTAACTTCCACACTGAGTGTTTTAAAAGCTGATGCAAATGTTCCTCTCATTCGTGGCGCTGACATTTTTAGTGCTTTACTGCCCTATGGAGGCCATAAACAGACAGTGAAAACATGTTGCAAAACTAGCAAATGCAACTGCTTCTTCATGTAAACCTAACACAAGCTATTGCCACTTAATTTTAGCAAAAATCTATTACCTTTGTGCAATAAGCTTCATTTGTTACCTTTAGAGATATGACAGACACACCATTAGAATGATGACACACCCATAAGAAAGGGCATCACACAGTTGGGTGATAAAAATTAAATACTTTTTCTCTCATATGCATTAGAAATGGGGCTATACCACTGTGACTGAAATGTGCATCAAATCTGTAACTGTTGAAACTATTAGTGTTGTAGTGGTGTTGGGTTGAGAGAATGGGGTAGGGGTGGCTGATCTCAATCTATTGCTTTGACAAACTTATGTATTTCCTTTTTCCCCCCCGACTCAGTATGTGCCACTCATGCAATAAGCACAGGCCTCCAGCTGAGCTGCATTTGGAAATGCCACTGTGCATAGTGTCCTCGCTTCACTTCACTTCTCTTTGCTGAAGCAAGGTACCGTTGGGAATAGTGTGCGTGAGTGTGCCGCCAAGCCTGCCCCTCCTTTGCTTCCTCAACCTCTGCTGCTTCGCGTCTGTTCAGCTGAGTGAAGACACTGCTCATGTAGAAAATGGCTCCCACTGATCAAGTCATCGGATTTGGGGACATTTTAACTTCTGTCAAAAATCTTGTAATTGATATTCTGAGAAGAGCTTGTAGTAACTGCAATTAAGTTGACATAAGTACACAGACACGGTTATGAATCGAAGAAATCGTGGCAGGGCTTTAGCAGTATATGCAATATTAGAAATGATAAATATCTGGATGTGCACATTTACTGATTGATTCATGAAATGATAAATATCTGGATGTGCACATTTACTGATTGATTCATGTTTTATTGATAACTTGTCAATGTATTGTGTAGTTCGATCAGTTTTAAATAAAATAAGACATGCGGTAATAAAAAAGCTCCTGCAAACTGCGTTTACTCTGACTTCCAACCACCTTCAAATAACTTTTAACAGCTTTTACACATGCATATGGCCCTGAACTTGAACTGGAAATATTAAAATAGCTCTATTTTTAATATGTTTATATATATATATATATATATATATATATATATATATATATATATATATATATATATAATTTGAAAGGAGGTATAACTGAGTGTACAAAAATATACTTTTTCAATTTCAACTTCTGCCCTTGCTTTATAAAAGGGGGAAAAAAAATGCATATGAAATGTTTACATGATTACAACATATTTTTTTCTTTTTTTCAGTGCATATATATATATATATATATATATATATATATTCAAGGACTATTATATTATGTTTTTTTATTTGCTATAAAACTTATTTTCATAAGCTAATATTGATCATTTAAGAAAATTCAATATAGACAAAGTGCTGATATATGCTTGTATTTCTTATATTATTTATGAAGCAAAGGCAAAAGTCTTAAAACAGATCTATCAACAATCAAGTAGTTTATTATAGTCTATAAATCCAATTAATAATAATAATAATAATAATAATAATAATAATAATAATAATAATAATAATAATAGATAATGTCATTTTTGCTTCATCAGTACTCTATCCAGTATTTAATTGTTTAAATTAATTTTAACCATTCCAGAAAATCTGATGAAGTATTCTGTGGTAAATGAAGCAAAGAGCACTTCAGTGTACAATGTTTAATTGTCTGTCACTAAAGAATACATCTGTAATGTGGATTGTTCCCTTCCCAAGAGCAGACTGACTGTTAACAACATGCTGGCGTTTTAAAACCACTGAATGGCGTGTTTTTTAAGGGTTGCTGGAAGCGATGAAGGTCTGGAAAACGTGTTAAAATCCCAACTCAACTTGTGGCACTGCAACTTGCAATCTCTAATGTGCTGACACACGACAGCTGGAAATGCTCAGTAATAATGGAACTGTATGAAACCTGTCATCTTTCCAGTCATACAACTCTCTTAAAAAAAAAAATGACATTAAACCTTAAAATAATTTTGTGAAAGAAATGAAAACACATTTATTTTAAAATAAATACAAACCCTCCTCCACCTACAGAAATAAAAAAAAATGTCTCATCACAAATTAACCTCATTGTCGTGCAGTGTCATATGCAGCATCTGTATACAGTGCATTCTAGTTAAACAAAAGCACACGTTAAGAATTGCTTTATATTTTAAATGATCAAAATAACAAAAAAGAAAATTGTATTCTTTCACTTACTTCAAAACACCTACAGCACACCTGTAAAACACATTATCATGCAGCAAAATAGTATTACATTTCAAGCAATTTAACTTTGCATATGTGCACATATTAAAACTTCACTGATGAGAAACTGAACAGTCACACAAAGATGCATTTTCTTGTCTTTGTTCACAACTTGATAGAAGACGTTTTAATTACGCAGGAAGGGACACAAGGGACAAGCTGATTGCGTTTTGAAAAACAGTTTGTAGCATATTGTCATTCTTCACAGAAGAAGTTATACACAGTATTAATCCTAGCACTCACAGCCCTGTTATATACCTGGGAATGCTTTACCACTGAATGAAGGCTATGGTCCCAGACGAATACAAGCTGGCTTTTCTCCACTGCCACTGGTTACCCAGTTGGGATATGTGCTGTACAAGGTAATGGAGCATAGAACTGGCCCGGTGGCTCAACAGAGTACTGTGCGGAGGTGACTCTCTCTGCATGCACAGACTGTGAATTCATGTCTCAGCACCAGCTGGACTGGGAGCTGCACTAATCTAGCAATGCATTGGCTTTCTGGACCTCGACTGTGCCAGACAGAAGGGCTGTTCTTCTCATGCAGGAGGCGAGTGCTTGCATTTCAGGGGAATTCCATTGACAAACTGGAACCAGGACCAATGCTTCCACTGTCAAGTGCGCAGCCCTGTTCTGATCTCAAAATGGGTATTGGGTGAGCAGGAGTAGGATTAGCCAGCCACCCAGCTCTTTAAAGAGAGAAACAGAGGTGACTGCACAGGTAAACTGAAGTGAACCGAATTACACTAACCCCCATTAAACCCCACCCAATGTGTTCCTAAGCCAACAGTGTTTATTTAAATGCTGTCGAAAACCTGAAATAATCTAAAAATAAAACAAAAGAACAGAAAACTGAATCACGAACCTCAGTTTAAGGGATTTCTGTAAAAGAATACTTTCACTCAGTATGACACACTGCCTTATTGGTTAATCAGCATATAAAGTAAACAAAACCTATTACCCCACACACTTGATTTAGCAGCATGGTGGTAGCCTTTATTTCTTTACATTCTACTGCAGTTAGCATTTGTCAATAAGAAAGTATAGACTTTTTGTCCAGCAATGCCTTTTGGCTACTGAGAATGTTAAAGACTGAAACTCTCGGTGCATGAAATAAAGGAGGAGCACTTGAGGAGCTATTAAATAATTAACAATACAATCACGTCTAGCAAATCTTTTTAAATAATTAAAAACAGCATTACTAGGTAGGTAGAAAATGAGGTTAAGAAGTGAAGTTAATACATACTTCATAGGATAGAGTGCACTTCAGGGGAAGTGCTTGTTTCTATGTAGATCAGGGGCAGGATCCAAGTACATTTTAGAAACATTTTTTTTTTTTTCTATTCTAATTAAAATACTCAACGCAATACTGGAATGCTTTTTACATTTATAACTGTAGGTATTTATTACTGAAGCTTTCTTGCCACCCAAAAACGAATACAAACAATCAGCAATGCTGGTTTAAACTTAATAAGAAACCTTTTAGATGAAATACGCACAAATGCATGGACAGACACTTTGCTTAAACCTGTTTGAGGCATATTATATTGTTGCAGGTAAATAGCCCCTCACGCAAACACATTTTTGTAAAACAACAACAGAAGTGGGACAAAAGGAGTGACATGTTTTGTTTGGTTCTTCTCCTCCTAAGTTTGACAGATTTGTCTGCTGCATCAAGTTAAAAGTAGGCATAACATTTTCAAATGGCATTTCTTCATTTGTTACAAAAATAAATAAATAATAATAAAAAATAATAATTAATAAATGCCAAGAACATTATTAGAACAAATGCCAGCTCTGTCAGTGACAGCTGCTCCCCTGAACACAGGGAACATTGGAGGAGTGCGTCAGGCAGCAATCCCCTTAGCGGTCTATAAAGTCACTAGTGGGAAAAAAACAAAGGCCTTCCCATGCAACTAACACAGATGTGCCCATAGCAAAACTGTCAGAAACAGTTAAGATGATGGCTACTCACAGTTCATTATTTCATTCTCATGGGTCACTGGGTGACAATCTGGGTCAGCATGCTGCATTGGCTGTTACTGTTCTATCGTGTGCCACTTGATTTGATAACCTTGTATCAACAAATCTATTCTTTACACTTATGAGTGATTTGGGTTTTGTGTGTCCCATTGCTCACCTTAAGGGTTAAGTTAGAGAGAGGTCCACAATGAGGAACTGTTTCATCTCGCAATAATCAAAGTGTTATTGTTCATTCTTTTAAACAAATTACTCCCAATGCATATTGTTCCCATAGTCTGCCAAAAATTAGGGTTAATTTGTTAAGTTTTAACAATGTAACAATGTCAAGTACTATAGAAAAAGTGATGTCTTCGACTATATTCTACACAGGTACTTGCATTATTGTTTTATTAAATAATTACATATACATATATTTTAAAATAATCACCTATAATCAACTGCTCTTTCTTACGATGTATTCCATGTTGGTATTTAAATATATTATTTTATGTTATTTTAACATATAATTTGTATATATTGTTTTTGATATAAATATTTAAACTTCAAAATGGGCTTAATAAAATAATTGGTAATGTCACACCACAAATCACAAAAAATACAGCTGTTTATAAATTGTTTACTCCTTTCCAGAAGATTGAATGATAACTAGAGCATATGAACATGAGCCACAAGAGCTGATAAAACATAATTAAATTGGATTCTGTTACAAATGGGACACATAGAGCATTTGTCATTTTTAACTACTGCTCTGTGTAAGTACTTCGGTTAAGTTACACAGCCATTAAACAAAACGATTTATCTTTTTTGCGAACACATCTGCAACTGGCATGAAGGGTTACAAAGGCGTTACTTGTTGATCTTACATTTTTTATGGGGTTTAAATGAAATGTGAAGTGACCAATGTTAAATTGCATTAAAGATGCAAAAGCTATGAAAAGACACAAAAACATAACCTACATAACACAATTTTAATCATATCACACAAATGCAGACCCAGAAGGGTAAAAGTTTAACAAAACAAAAGTGCTGAAGAAAAACAAAATGGTCTTTTATTATTATTATTATTATTATTATTATTATTATTATTATTATTATTATTATTTGTAGTACCAATTTCAAAAGATATACATTTGCTCATGTTTATCATTGGTTAATTGGCCTATTTGTCCAACAGATATCAAAATAATAATCATCTATAATCAATGGCACATTTCTGACACAGTAAAACCTCTACCTTAACCCCTGTTGTGGATAAGTTTAAAATTCTGCATACTGCAAATACTGTTCACTAACACCTTCAACTATTTGTCTTTATCTTACGATAAATACGTTAAATAAATAAATAAAATTCATAAGTCTCCTTATTTTCTTTCTATCTTGATTTTTTTTTCTTCTTTTGCTTAAATCGGTGCCTGTCTGTGAGCTTGAGGGCTTTAGAGATATTTCAAAAATATCTGGGAAATCAATCTTACATGAAACTGAAGGAAAACATCTAATGTCATTGAACAATAACTATCAGTTCTGTCAGTGGCCTACCTTTGAGCTGAGGCCTTGGGGTGTTTGTCTTCTAGTTTCCTCACCAGTGCCACTGTCAGCTGGATGCTCTCCCTTCGGGCGCCTGGTGGCATTGACTGGGTGTCTATGGGTTTTGGAACTTGTTTTTTAGTGGTGTCACTTGCATTGTATCCTGAATCCTAAGGAAAGAAGCAAAACACTTAAGCAATTATTCTGTAACTTATATATAGATATCAATTCATATTTAAACTGTTGTTAAACCAAGAGAAAATATTGACCACGCGTTGCACAAGCAGAATGTATTAATATTTCACAGTACAATAATGCAATATTGTTATTAATAATGCTAACAGTGTAACATTCATTTTATCAAGAATTACATTTCTGTTCCCAGAAGAATGCACAAGGCTTGGGAAAACAAAGGTTTAGAAAAGTAAAGAACTGCTTCAATTCTACCTGTGGAAGGTCTGCGTACTGAAGTTAGCTGCCTTTGTAAATTTGGGTTATAAAACCAACCATTAATTATGCTTTCTGTTGTGGCAACTCCCAAAAATAAAGTTTTGTTACTAAACTAGGGCAAAGACTGCAAGCTGTTTGAGGAAATACTCAGGTAATGAAGACAAGGCTAAATGAAGACACCATGGAAAGAAAAAGACAGGACAAAACAAAATCAAAACTATAATTCAAAATTAGAAAACAAACAAACAAAAAAAAATATAACAAAGATAGTGTAATAGCAGGGAGCAAATATGTAGGACTCTAGCAGCACTCAAAACATCAACTATGAATTAAAAATAACACCATAACTGAGCCAGTTAAGCACTTCTGCCTTCATATAAGACTTGCCATTATATATGCAGAGTTGCTCTCATCAGCACCCTGAGTATGATAATACAGCTCGATGCAGTGCTGCAAGTGTGTTGTGAGGGTCCTTGGTTTTCAAAGGAATACACACAGCGCGTTATAATACCATATAACATATGGGTTAAGTAGCAAATCTCTGTGAAATATGTCTTTGAAAGAGTTCTGTGTGCCCTCCCTCCCTCCCTCTGGCTCTGCAGACTAACCTCATTGGCAGAGCTGCAGCCTGTCTCCGGACCTTCTGTAGACCAAGCCCCATGGTGCTTCTCTGTCTGGGTCACCTCCTCTCTTACATTCAGCTCCTCCAGGTAGGTCAGGACAAACTCGGAGTAGGCCTGTAGGAAAGGACAAAGGCAAAAGGGTACCATCAGGCCAGCTTGCTGGAGACACGGCGGGAATCATGGGATAACACTTCATCGAGTGTGTTCATGCTGGGTATTTTATATGCAGTACAATATGTTGGGAATTTTTTTTAAAACTTTCTTTTAATATATATATATATACCGGTTGTATCTGTCATTGTTAATGTGCTGGTACCGTAACTTGGTGTGCGCAGACACTGTTAATTGCTCATGTGGGAACTGACGTTAAAGACTGATGCCACTATTCAAAATGAACTGTGCTGTCCCCATAGCATTTCCTGGTATACAGGTAGGGAACGTTGTCCCAATAGAAATACAACATACAGTAATTAAATCCACTCAATTAATTATCTTTTCAACAGTATAAAAGCCAGATGAAACGCTTGCTAATATAGTGATAAATGGAAAGACAAATGTTACAAGCCCCTGTTATGTTTATTATTAGTGGAGAGGGGAGTCGGCAATCAATAAATAGATTGAATTGCAATTTCAATATCTGTACTTAAATCAATGAAGATATATTACACAGTGTTGTTGCAAATTGACCAGGTATTGTAATTTTGGAACTTTTAATAATTGTTTTCACTACAAACCCGTGAAAATATCTGTCCATCTTTTCCAAAGCTCCACTGCTGATACGGGTTGCCTCTGATCCTGGATATGAAAAAAAAACAACACACACACACACACACACAATTTTAAACCCATATGCTGCAACATGTGTTTTTTTCAACACTGGAAACATTATTCACTCCAGACAGTGCTCCAGGACAGAACTGACGTAGAAATGTAGGCTGTTATATGTACAGCAGAGTAGTAAAGGAAAGCAAATACCTTTTCTGTATGCTCAGTTTATATGCTTCTAAAGATGGACCGTCCTCATTTTTTAATGTTATTGACTGCCCACCAACTGCCAGGCAGAGCTGTGGCATAGCCCTGCTCAGGATAACCCCAGCCTGCAATACCAGAGGGAAAAATAAGTTTGAATAAGTGAAAAGAAGCAGAAAAGAAAACAAGATGTCACAAATGGTGAGGTTATTATGCCTGAGTAACCCTGGGACATCAACAATCGCAGAGAGTGAACCACTCCACTCAACTTATTAGTCAACTAGCCCAGTTCAGAATCAGTGATCTCTTATATAACAAGAGTGAGATCTTACAGTTCAGCACAGAACAGACCCTTCCTACTTTCATTTGTCTTTTGTTATTTGTGCACATTTCATAGAGCAACGATTTAGGGTCTATAACGTGTCACTTGCCATATTTTAAGCTGTTTTCTTCTAGACATGAATACAGGAGAAACTGACCAGCAGGGAATAAATGCAAACCTCACACCACAAAAGTAAATTAATTTCTTTATCATTCATTTTAGTTAAAAAGTGAGCATTTTGTCAAAAAAAAACCTGCTTGTATATTGAAGCAATACAGGCGCTATGAGTGTAAGAGGAGATGATAGTGTGGATAAAGTCCGAGAGTCAGGCTTTTATGCTTGTGAGGGTGATAACTGTCTCTATGTACACTATGGATTCTCCAATTATCTTTATTTCAGGAGATCAAGAAATGACCCCACAATTTAAACAGATTGAAATGATTTTACTGATAAGATTTTGTTTATGTTATTTACAGTTACTGTTTGCCTCAAACAAACATTTACCAAGTAATAGCCTTCCATAGCTCAGTCAATGATTTATCAGTACAATGAAAAAGTATCAAGAAAATTAACAACTGCCCTCTCGCAACATTTCTACATGACCATATAATATAACTATCATATAATAATGTTATATAACCAAGGCCATAACCCCAGCTGAAGACGTGGTTTGAAAACTCCAATGTGTCCTACAGTGTACGCTTTTGAAAAGCTTCAAACACCTTAAGACGCAATATGATGTTGTAAGTGTTCCATTTATGTCCAATCAAATTATGAATCTTTATTCATAAATGTACTGCATACCAACAAACCACTTTATCTAAAAAAATAATAAGAGGACTTGGGATTTCTCATATTATGTATAGTTATGGCTGTGAACATGATGAAATACAATACAAAAACCAATGTAGGTGTGTGATTGAGCAGCTGTTGAGTGGCGTGTGTGGTGACGTCACGGACCAGGAAGTACCAGAAATAAAACAATGGATGGGCGGGTGAAGTTGAACGCTACTGTGCTCAGCGTATTTATTAAATAATAAAACAAAACAAAAGATTTAAACAAACAAAACACAAAACAAAAAGAGGCGTTGGCCAAACAAACAGAAACAAATACGCGTGCTGGTTTTAGCACCAGCACGATACTTAGCAGTTGTTTTTAAATGTGGTTTCTCTCTCCTCGCTCTCTCCGCCCCCAGTACTCTCCTCTGTACACTCTCCCCCCTCAGCATGGACAGCTGCAGGTTCTTATACTCTGGCCGAGGGGTTAACTAGCTGTTAATTATCTTATTACCCCTCGGCCACAGTCTGCACGAGTTTAGTAAGGATGCGTGACTGACAGCTCGTTAAATAAATCAGTAGCTGATCAGCCACGCATCCTCACGAGATTTTTTAAATATAAAAACAATAACAAATACGCGGCGCTTTTATCCGCACCGCAAACAATAATACAAATAATAATAAACAGTGCACATATAAATATAGGGGCGGGACACTCCGCCACAAGGTGAAAGATTTATTTTCCACTTAAGCACAAATCATATTTTCTACATTGGTAACAAATGCACCACAAATCAGGAACAATGGAGCTCATAGTAATATAACCATGATTAAATCTTTCCATCTGAAAAACTGTGAAACACATCAATTAGGAGTACAAAAAAACTGTGAAATGTTGATAAATCAGTGCAGAAAACTGGAAAATTCAATAATCATGAGCAAGAAGTAATGAAATTCCACCACACATGCTGTGGTCAGGCAAATGTGAAGACTCTGGGGCCTTGAGCTGTGTGTGTTTGATTAATCGTTGGAATACGAAGTACTGAACTGGAAGTCACCTACAAACAAAACAACAGCAACAAACATCACTAATAAAGACAAACAGCCCAAACGCTCCCTGCTCTGAAAACATGTTATACAGTTTCCAAGTTTGCATTGCTGTGTTACCTCCCATCGTATCCAAAGAGGGTGGCAAATATATTAAAAAGATGATTGAGAGTGAAAAATCACAGAGAAGGCAGTACATTATATGAATCAATGAACTGCTCTCCCATGAGGACTCAGCTCTGCAGTCTTACACAATAATCCCCCTTGATGTAACATAATGAACTGCTACTGAAGAACTGAAGATGCTATTGCCACTGGAGATAGTCAGACACAATTTTAAATGATGGTAGTTTTTTGTCACACACACCGCAGAGATCTTACTGCTTACCACTGAAATGCTTGCATTATGTTACACAGCACAATATGCACTACCCTGTTGAAATTAGACAGTCTGCTAATTTAGACTAGTTTATAGAAGGCTGCTTATAGAGATTTGGGCTTTAAATTCACCATTTCCCAGTTCAGAGAGCACACAGCCTGCCTAATCTCCACTCTATTTTTCACATTCCAAATGCTCTAATTATTCATTCTAATAACCCCATCAGCGATTGACCCTCAATTACAATACCTTGGTGACCATCCACACGTGAGCTAAAGGCCAAGTTGTTGCCGCTGCTGCATTCAACTGGTTTTGATTGTCTTTTTTCCTGGTGGCCTTTCTGCTCCTGTTTTCCATAGTGACGCTGGCATACAAAACCATCTGAAGATCTTCCTACATACAAATATACAACTTATGAGAATAGCAAATACAACAAGAACATGCAGGGAATTTGTCATTGCTCCATTGCTCCAAGCTTACTGTACATCTGTTTTCATCTGAACTTTAAAATAAAGGATCTAGCTTTCAATCTAAGAGCGAGCATGGCTTAGGTGTGCTTCTTTCTTTGAACTTGCATCACAGCCATTTTACTGTGTGCCGTGTTAAACAAAACAGTCTCTAGTGTAAGAGTGACCTCTGTTCTTAAAACACTGCCTTGATAAACTAATCCCCAGTTCTTCAGCTTCAGCAGCCCCCCTTGACTTACCCTGCTTCCGTTTCATAGCTTCATCTCATTTACAGATTGAGTGGTTGTGCTCATCAGATGTGAATGCTTTTTTTCATGTTTGCTTATACTGTAGTGCTGAGACATGCAGAACTATCAGCTATACTTAAATTTTCAACACCCCACCAGCAAGATTACAGACCAGAAGCCTGAAAACTATGCAGAAATGCCATTAATCTGCTGAGGGTTTTTTTTTTAAAAGCACTATAAAAGCACAAGCTAGCTATTTTTGGCAAACCTAAAATTGTGTCAGGCATTACAGATAGCAATTATGCAATTATTGATATGTATTTTTTTTGTATACAACTGTAAGTCACCCTGGGTAAGGGCGTCTGCTAAGAAATAAATAATAATAATAATAATAATAATAATAATAATAATAATAATAATAATAATAATAATGTAAGCTCTAAGGTTTGGACATTGATTGATCCTGCTTCTTAATGGTCGCACACAGTGCCAACTGGTTAGGCCATGGAAAGCTGTGTTTTAAGCCAATTATGTGCTGATTATTATGTTTTTGGAAAGTATCTACAGTACAGACGTCCTTTCAAAGAAGATATAATTCTCTTTGAAAATGATAACGATGTAAAAATAGAAAGTACAAATTAGACTCAACAGTAAACAGCTAAAATGACAGCTAAGATACAGTACACACCCCCAGTATGAAAGTTGGATCCTCGTAGATCCTGGAGTTTCCACAACAATCATACAATAATTATTATTATTTTAATTTTATTTTTCAAATGGCAAGGCACATTGCAGTTAATTATACATCTTACGCACTGTATTTATGCTGCCTGTGTGTAGTGTTGTTCTTCTTTTATATAATACCCTTACTGTGTATCCGGCTTGCTTTGTTTTCAGCTTTATTATTACCGTATTATGATGACTGCTATGTAAGGATTGAAATGGTTAGCAAATGAGTAAAACAGTGAGTTAGCTAATCCTAAATGATGTTCATACCAATGATGGCACAAAACTCTGTAAACTATGTATACATATAATGCATTACATATAGTGGTATATATATACAGCCATAGTAAAAGATTCACCTTAAGCTGTATGAAGTGAGAGTTCAAATCCACGTCTTCCTGTTGATGATGACTCCCCTGCTGTTCATAACTGTAGTTCTCTGGGAATCCTATGAAAGCCTCCCACCTACAGAATGCGAAGACACAAGGGGGCTATTCAATTGATCTTAGCATGGGCAAATCTAAATACAGTACCACCAACTCACCAAACAGGGTTCTCTCTTGCATTTCACACTGATGTTTGATAGACTCCACGGAATGTTATATTGCACTGGCTGGCATGATGGGTACTATTGCACATCTCCTTCAGTCGCTGTGTGTTTAATTGTACCATGGTAAGTTTACTATCTATGTATCTAGTTTAGAATGCAGATATGCTTTTATTTATTTATTTATTTATTTGTTTATTTTTAGGTCATGGCAGGGCAAGTTTTCGAACACACAGAGTTCACAGTAACTGTTTGGAAATTTCTAAAAATGAAATAAAGAATTTGTGACCAAAGGGGATATACAAAAATGTGTTTTTGTATAAACAGTAGGGTGGTAACATTTGGTGTGTGCCATGAGGAGGACACCAATACACATTGGGATCCAATGCCTCTTCTGTGACTACAATAAGTACCATGAGCACATCCAAAACATGTTTTAAATCACCTAGTATATACTATATATATATATATATATATATATATATATATATATATATATATATATATATATATATATAGTGTACAACACTGACAACACTGTCTAAACTTGGAATTGCTTTGTGTTGAAACAAAAAGCAGTAGACCAGAAAAGTCTCACCATAGACATGCACTTCTGATGACACAGAATCAATTATATTTGTAAAAAGCTAATCATCAACGGAGGCAAAAGGCTAAATACAACTGAAATTATTTTATTGGCTCATTAAACTAATTAGAAGTCTGTAAATCATGCACTTGTTTTGCAGCTAGCTTTGTCTTCTGATGCGGATACAGCAGACTTTGATTTCACCGTAAACACAAGGTTTGGGTATTCTTGGTCTGGCAAGTTCTTAACAGCACAAAACACCACTGGCATGTCTTGACTCCAAATGCCGCAGTCTCATCAAGAATGAAAGGAAAGACAGTAGGAAGACTGAACGAAAGCTGGTAATGCAGGTTATCTGCAGAGCTTGGTGGAGAGATGCATTCAAAGGTTAATGATGCATAAGTCCTGCACTATCACACAGACCATGCTGATCAAGTGTCAGAACTTTATACAAAAAGCTTTTCCCAGTGGATGGACTAAATGATTCTGAGAATTCTGCTAACAGAAGAAAAAAAAATCCTGATCTCTAAATTAAGGAATGTATAATATCATACTTTAATACAACATTACCCGTCACACGTACCATTTTTTGGTACACTGGTACATGGATGACTGTGGCTCTAGAATACTCCAATCTAATAACCGCGTGTGGTATAAAAACAGAAACGTGAACACTACCATTCCCTTACTTTTCTAATCTAGTTGGTAGTTCAGCATCAGGGTCCAGAAGAGTTTTATAAAGAACTCTGTTATCTTCTTCCACAACTGCCATTACCCTGTCAAATGTCAGGCTCAGAACAGGGTTATAGGTTGACCTGTGGGTAAAAATAAAGCAAATGCTAATTAGCACGGAGGAAAACTGCAATTAAGAATATCCAAATTAATAAATAAATACATTGAGACAGTAAACATGCTCCTCTAATTAGGTTGTTTAATCCTATCTCTGAGCAATAGCCACTTAAACCCACTCACACAGGAGTTTAAAATATGTAACAGCTGCTAGTAAATGGAATAGCATGAGTTAAATGGAGGAATGAGTGATATATTCAATCTTTTATTTCAACTGATAAAATGCTGTTTCTATTATTATTATTATTATTATTATTATTATTATTATTATTATTATTATTATTATTATTATTATTCAGTACTGCATGTATTACCCAAACAGTACATACAAACTTTAACTAATTGTAGGCCTTTTACAAAGTCTTGAACATCTTTTTAAAAACAGCCTCTAAACATCTTAAACTTGATGTATTTTTAAGAGATAACATGTTTTAAATGATGTTACAATGTTTCATTATTTATTTTATTTTTTCATTCATTTTCTGTGCTAATAAACACTTTCCCGACAGAATAATTTCCAGTTAGTTATAATCATCCGCATGTCAACCTAATACACTTGTGCTCCCTAAACACAAGCCATAGAAACTTGTTAAAAATAATACTTTACAGCAAAATGACAACTGTTTTAATTCGCACAATGGATATGTTTTAAAAAGCTTTCAGGCTCATGCAAACTAAATTAATTAAATGAAATATTTTTAATCTAATAATGTCTAAAATGTTAAGCAAATGCATCCCTTCAAGGTCACAATTCATTATCATAGATGTGAATATGAATCTTCAGATGTACTCAGAAACTGCCTTTGCTTTTTATTGCAATTGTCTTGACAATAAAAAAAAATATTCCAACAACAACAAAAAAAAAAACAGTAACCAGTACAGATCAATATCTGTATTTAATTGGAAGCACATGATCTACACAACCTTAACTTCTGCACTGTCAAACCTTAACCAATCTTCATTTTATATTCCAGGCATTCTTCTCAATGTGTTTCTTTCCTTGACATGTCAGGTCTATCTTTGCCTTTGATCAAACTCATGCTTTGTGCTGAACTGTGCTGTGGTCTTTTGATGTGGATCACTGTCCACTAAGAACTAGGGTTAACCTGCTGAACTGAGGCCACAGCATACTTGCTTAACCATCAGTTCACAATGACTTTTACAGGGATTAGGTAGCACCATGGTGTAAAGCCTTGTGTTTCGTTTCTGTACAGCGAAGCTTAAATCTAGATTGAGCTGTAAGTGAAAATAAGCCTAGCAGTCTTATCCTGGTCAGCAGTGCATTCTGGGCCGCATCACAAAGCCACCATTCCATCTGGCACCATTTTTGGGGGCTTTGGATTGAATAAACATGGAGACTAGTCACTAGACTCCCCTCTCAGCCCCTGCAGAGAATGATCCGCCCAGGTCAGAGCTGAGCAGCACTAACAAAAGCAGTGTGGGAAAGTCAGACAATGCTCTTATCAGTTCTGTACTTGGTCTGCATTGCCTTTACTGTCAGCAACACACAAACCATTTCCTAATAACATCTAACAGATAAGATACTTAGCTTGCATTCCTGTTCTGATTGTTTTACTAGGACTGTATTATTATTATTATTATTATTATTATTATTATTATTATTATTATTATTATTCAACATGTATGATACCTATTTCCACTCTAGGTACCACTGAAATATTGCACTGGGTAAAATCCTAGAAGAGTAAAAAGACGTACTGTACTGGACACATTTCACTGCATTGTTGCCTATTTTCTTATTTGTAACAATGCATTTAACACATAGGTTAAGGAACAGTTATAGCATATTAGCTC
This sequence comes from Acipenser ruthenus, assembly GCF_902713425.1. Taxonomy (NCBI): domain Eukaryota; kingdom Metazoa; phylum Chordata; class Actinopteri; order Acipenseriformes; family Acipenseridae; genus Acipenser; species Acipenser ruthenus. The sequence continues at coordinate 25,762,711 of NC_081216.1, forward strand.
ACAGATTCCAGTTACATTATAAAAAGGAATCCTCAAGGAATCAATTCTTCTAGTCTATGAGTGAGTCTTTGTAAATGGTAGATGAAAAAAAAATATATATCATCTACGGCATGGGCCTGAATTAAAGGAACCAGACCATATAACACTATGTATAGCTTTATGTTTACTGTCACAACAGTTACAAAAGTAGGACCCCGTACTAGATCTGTGGGTTCATACTTTTCAATTACTGTTCACTTTGCTTTAAGTATAAAAAAAAAAAAAAAAAACAGACGACATAAATGAGATGGAACCACAGTAGCGGGTCAGGGCGGCCCACAACAATGACAGTGTGATGGGCTTCGGCCCCCTGTGGTGCATCCATCTGCCATCATTAAGGTGGCTATTCAGACATGAAAAAATCCTGCTTGCTGTGCTGACAGGCAGGCATCAGGAACGATGAGAAGACATTACAAGAGAAAGGCAGAGATGTCAACGACTGCCTCAAACGAGACCTCCTGAACGTTCCCAGCGATGTAATAAAACAGTTGCTGTGTCGTACTTGGGGGCAATGTTAGGATTCTGCTACGCTCTTCATCAGCGCGTCGCAAGCTGCGGGCGAGGAGAGTCGCAATGATATCAGATACTTACCGGTAGTCTTCTCCATATGACACCCAAACCTTTTGCTCATTTTGAAGGGAACATGGGTTGCATATTTCTTGTCCTTGTTCATCAAACAGGCGAGTAGGAAAGAGGTTAAGACCTGAAGGGTTATACATTTGGGAAGACTGCAGTCTCTGACCAACAATCTGCAGTAACTGGAATAAAGACAGCAAATTATTAAAAAAAAAAAGAAAAAAGTAAAGCAAATTATAGAAACTGTCTCCATTCTTTGAAAGAACTGTATAGTGACACATAATAATTGAATGTGATGGAAGTGTGAAATGACTGAGCTGTTTATCTTGGTGTGCAGGGGCAAAATGAGCACAGGCTTTTAACCAGTAGGGGGTGCAACAGGATTATTATTGGTCTTTGACCTCTTGTTCTGAGACAGAATGCTAATGACTCAGATGCACAGTATGCTTCTTCCTGACAGTGACTAACACTTCCAGCCCATCACCAGGACAGTGATTTGTCATATTTCTTTCTTTTTTTTTTTTTTTTTTTTTTTTAATAAATATTCATATTTCTTTTTCTTAAATATTGTTTTGGTAACAATGTATATTTTCATTTTTATCTGTTATCTGTAATGTAGTGCACATCCCAAATATCAAAATAAAAATATCTAAATATAAAAAAGGATAAGATATGAAATCAACCAGAATTCATTAAAATGTCCACTGCTCTAAATGTCAAGGAATTACTTCAGTTCAACACTGCTGTAATGACAGCTTGCATTCCTAATATTCGGCATGAAAGATGAGACATTCCTTTTTTTGACAACCAGTTCAAGGTTATTAAATCTAAATATTGACCAAATATCAGCACAGATTGTATGATTTAGAAATTTAAACTGTACTGTGTGTATGATGAACGTATGTTGTTGCCCACTGCGGGAATTTTCCTGGAAACTTAATGTTTAAATAAATGACATATTTTTGTAAATTAAATATATGTATATGTTCTGGTATATCTAATGTTACTGTCATTTTTCCAGGCTAGCATTTCCTATAACATACTTCACTTAAGATAATCTATTCTCATACTTACTCTATCCATCATAAGTTGGACATCCTTTCCGCAGCCCTTTTCCATTAACTTCCTGTTGATGTAAACAACGGTCTCCTCAGTGTCCTGCCCATTTTCATATACCTGGAATCCAACAAACATGGGATGAAAGCATACCAGGGATGTGCAAAGGAGATTTCTGCATTGCCCACAGTGTCACACGTTGGCCAAATATTGCAACTGCAATGCGGATCCTAAAGGAAATGTCCACTGTGATTTTTTTTTTTTTTTTTGCTTAATGCCTTTGGTTATTAACAACATGCTAAGACAGAACTTAATAAAACATGCATATGTTAAAACTTTGAAAATAATTTAGTCCCTCTATTCAACTGAATTGTATCATACCACTTCAAACTCAAAAGACAGTGTAATACTGTACAGATTCTATGATCCATCTCATTGAGTCTGCTACTATAGTATGTGATTGGAGTTCAAAACATCAAGATAGAGCCAACAAGGTCCTGTCACGCTGCCAGATTAATTAACCGACTATCTAGCAAACCAATAAAAGAATGCATTCATGTACTGTATGTTAAGGCACACATTAGTGCTAGTGTGCTGTTTTTGTGGGTGTCACTTGCTTTAGTTCCTTTAAATAAAAAAAAAAGTTTATTTTACAGCACAGATTGAACGTATTTTCAAACAGGAGTTTGTATAATATGTATTGATCATTATCTGATTACTTTCCCAATACTAATTGCTGTCTTGCAGGAACATTTTATTTCGATTTTTAAGGTCACGCTGTATTTAGTTCAGTCATTGACCTTGCCTAAAGGCTTACTGCAGAGTCAGAGGAACAGGCATTGTGTTGTGTCAGATCAGCTCATGCCTCGTAATGGTACCCTTTTGATGCAGGTGCATGGAAATAGCATGTAGGGAAATTTCCACTCATATAAGCTTTTATGCCTCAGAACAAGAGATAATTTACTACCAAGAGAGGTGTTTACAGTGGTCCTTCTGACTTACAGAATGTGTATTGGAGTGGAGGCAGGATAGACTTATGTAATAAAGCAGGGCAAGGTAAAACTGCCTTATACCTCAGAATAAACCCGTCCCCATACGTAAGTAAACTGGGAATTAGCTTCACGTTGTTCTACTTTGTTTAAACTCATACTTTGTTCAAACTCAGCGTAAAGCTGGGCAGTGGTTGTAAGGTTGACTAAAAGAATCAGGGCATTGACTTCAAGATTCATAAGACAAGCTGAACCATATAATTTCAGAAAAGTTCCAAAATGCCTGATTCATTTAACTGTAGGTCAATGATTAAAAAAAAAAAAAAAAACAGCTAATGAAAATAAACAAAGACAATAACATCCTTCCACCCTAATCTACTCTCGCAACTCAATAAACATGTTCAGCTTCTGTTGTCCATTCAGTCTTCAAGAGAGTGCTACATTATGCGAAGACGCAGATGTGACAGGGCTAACTCCATAACATAAGTACAGCAAATACTCCACCAAGAGTCACTAATTGAGAGGTAACAAACAAATGAAGTGTTATGTGAGAGGACAAACTCCCTGGGTGCATGAGTGTCTGTGGCAGTAAGGTTCAATAGTTACATTTAAACCATGTGTCCACTGGGATAGTGCTGTTGCTCCGACAAGCCTGTCTTTCAGCTGGCAATTCCCAGGGCACCTTCAAGGATGTCAGGGACAGGAAAAACCTGCCTCATTACAACAGGCACTACAGGGAGCTGACATTTTAGACAAATCCAGGCCTTAAATCAAATTAGCAGCACGGTATTTCTCTGTCACTAGTGACACAAGGGAAACGTCACCTTTCCCTTGTAATAGTCATTCACGATTATTAGTGTTTATGGCAGATTTAGTTACAGAAGGGAAAATCCCATGTTGTTTTCTGATAATGTCACAAATTCTTGGATACTGTGCAACACACACAGGTTTTTTTTTTTTTTTTTGCTTGATAATGTGTGTGTTTCCACTGCTAACACGCTGCATTTACATTATTTTAAAGGGATCTAATTTGGTGACTCATAATAAATCTGTTTAGTTGTGAGTTGTGCCAACAGGACTCTCAACTCAACCTACAGCAAAGAGTTTCTAATTCTCAGTTTTGCAGTCCTGGCCACGGCAAACACAGCATGCAACCTAGATAGAATTGTACAGAAAGAGCACTGCTTCGTGTCCCATAGTTTCAGAATCAAAATTTGGTCTCAACAGGTTTTTCACCTTCTCCCGGGGGCAACAGAAACAAAACAGATGTCCTTTAGCGTCTTCAAAGTTATACAAACACAGCAGTTGATGAACTAAGATTGCCTGTCACAAACAATAACAGGACAATGCCATTGTGACACCAGACACCAGACCCACAGACAATAGGCAGTGAAATTCAAACTAAGTACTTGTTTTAACAGTGTCTAAATCAGAAGAAAAACATCACGTTGCTTTTCAAGCTCTTGATGACACACTGACAAGATAAGAGTGGCACTCACTTTTAGCTGCAGGCCCTGTGGATCACTGCTGCTTGTTGAAAGCTGTTTAATGTGCTGGTACACATAGCCGGCGCACTGCTCCTCCTCAGCCTGTAATTGCAGGGCGAGTTTGGAGAGCTGACCCTTGTGCTTTTTGATGGTATCTCGCAATTCATCAATCAGCTGGTCCACCTGAAGGGGTTAAATGATGAGGGGCAATAACAGAGAGATAATTACTGCTGTCACACCTATTAGTCTTTTACAGATATAATAAAACAACCTGGGACCTGCAGGAAGCTTGTTGAGAATGAATTACTCCCGTCAGTGTGTCCAGCATAAAAGTTCATATTGAGACGAGGGTCGTCCCTGCGCTGCCTTGAGCCTTACTCTGTTTGACTGGCTGCATTTCTAAGACAATAAGTTAATTTCAGCTAGAACTGTTGTTGTCCATTTTTTGACACCAGCAAGTAAATGAAATGGAAAATGCCCCTTTGAATCACAGAGAATGTGTACAACCCAAAAAGAAAGCAAAATGTGACATGGATGGAGGACAACGCTTCTAAAATGGTTCTGAATGTTTGATTTTTTTTTAGACCCAATCCATTCTTCCTATTCTTCATCAGGCAATGAGGGAGGGGGAATGTCAAAATGCCTTGTATGGTAAACATAAATCTAGAGTTTTCTTTTTTTTTTTATTTTTTTTATTTAGTAGTCGCCAATTGTTTTTTTTTTATCATATTCTCCCAATTTAGAGTAGCCAATTATTTTTAGGCTCACCTCACTGCTACCACCCCCGCTCTGACTCGGGTGTGGCAAAGACGAACACAAGCTGTCCTCTGAAGTGTGTGCTGTCAGCCGACCGCTTCTTTTCACACTGCAGACCCACCATGCAGCCAACCAGAGCTACAGCATCGGAGGACAACGCAGCTCTGGGCAGCTTACAGGCAAGCCCGCAGGTGCCCGGCCAGACTACAGGGGTCGCTGGTGCGCGGTGAGCCGAGGACACCCTGGCTGACCTAAGCCCTCCCCCACTGGGTGGCGCTTGGCCAATTGTGTGCCGCCCCCTGGGAGCTCCAGTCCACGGTCAGCAATGGAATAGCCTGGACTCGAACCGGCGACGTCCAGGCTATAGGGCGCATCCTGCACTCCACGTGGAGCACCTTTACCGGATGCGCCACTCAGGAGCACCAGGAGTTTGCTTTTTAGTGTGTTTATGGTTGTATGGCTTCTGTTTAAATACAGCATATAGGCTGTATAGTAACTTACTGTTATCTATTTCAGACCTGGGGGAAAAATCCATTGTAGACCTTTTGATACTGGTAATTTCTTAACTATTTTTAATATGTATTTTAAAAAATAAATAATATTCTCAACTGTTTTGAATTTCTGAAATGTATTTATCAAAATATTAAATGAATACTATATACTGTAAAAGGCCAATTCAAATATACAGTCCACACAAATCTCTTTATTCCATATGTACTACTGTACATTGGACTTAAAATGAACTACATACCTCTTCTTTGTTGTTATACAGCTCTTCCATTGTCATTGAGAGTATTTCCTTCTTTGTGACTTTCTCTGTGTTATTATCAAGGGCATAATCCAACTAATATAAGAAAAAAAAGTGTATTATAAAAGGAGTTATAAACAGTAACATACCATTAATGACATGCTTATAAAACAAGTTACTACATATGTTAGGAAAAAAAGCCCTTTATAAATAATGTGTAACATGTTTCTACTAATAGTTTGTGTATAAACCATGTTTATAAATGCTTATAACATGTCCTGTAAAACTACCTGTGTGTGATGCATATACGCTACCTGTGTGTGATGCACATACACTATCTGTGTGTGATGCACATACACTACCTGTGTGTGATGCATATACACTACCTGTGTGTGATGCATATACACTACCTGTGTGTGATGCATATACACTACCTGTGTGTGATGCACATACACTATCTGTGTGTGATGCATATACACTACCTGTGTGTGATGCATATACACTACCTGTGTGTGATGCACATACACTACCTGTGTGTGATGCACATACACTACCTGTGTGTGATGCATATACACTACCTGTGTGTGATGCACATACACTACCTGTGTGTGATGCACATACACTACCTGTGTGTGATGCACATACACTACCTGTGTGTGATGCATATACACTACCTGTTGCAGTTCAATGCATGAGCAACGCTTACATATTTTTTTGTAAGACCAATACCTTTTATTTTACCACTTTTATATAACTAACTGTTAGTACCATACATGGGCAAACATTTAAAACATGTCATGGAAGCCTTCATAAGTGCTGACAAGGAGCTTCTCCATTAACCTTTTGCCACACACGAGTGGGACACATTACTTATTTATATATACACAGCACACTTAGAAGGCCCAGCTGCAGGTATTTTTTTGGAAAGTGCATTTTAATCAGGTCCTATTCAGGGAACGAACAAATGGGGAAAGGGAGGTTTACATTATAGAGTTAAGCACTGGGCCCCTCTCTTTTTTTTGCTCAGAGCGAAATCAATCATTTGTCCAGACTGTGGGAGTCGGAGTTAGTTACTGAAAAGAGACCCATATATACACAAGTCAATAACTCATTGTGTGCCATTGTTGTGCTGAAGCAGAGTGCTTACAAAAAGCTACCCGGCTCCCTCTTAGAATGAGTGTCACTGTATTCAGTGACCAGGAGAGGCTCTTTTGTTTAAAGCCATCGCTGGCTGCAGTTTATGTATGGGAAAGTAAAGTGACTCCTTGCAGAACAGCCCAATACATCCTCGTCTCCCCTGCACACTAGTGTAGTACTCCCAGTGCAGTGCTAGCCATTTCATGAAATATATGATTCTAAGAAACACTGTACATGTTCTCTGTTACTTTTAAAAGCAGTATTTTTACTTTAACTTTTTGATCTGGTAAAATTCAACTACAGCATTTTGGACCATTACAAACAAAGTGGGAGAACTCTTTTTCTAATTTGCCCACCATTGTTACTCACCCTGAAACTACTGTGCATCTTTCTATAGGAAGTGAGTAAGGCATTAATTTACAGATAAGGAAGATGCCTTCCCCTCGAAACAGCTATGATCTTATTGCAGGGTAGATTATTTCCACCCAGTGACTGCTCAGAGGTATAAAGGCCACAGTCCCGAATTGCACTGGGAAATTATTACCAAAGAGCTCCTTAGCATGAACTTGTACTGACTTGTAAACAAGGAGTTCCTGCTTGACGTCAACAAAATGTGCATGTTTCAGCAGGAAATCACAATGTAAAACTACGTATGTGTCTAGCTGTTCGATATTCTGCAGGTTAATTATTCACAAAATGAAACACAACAAAATGTTTACTAGTAAATTGTACAAGGGCAGTTGGAATGAATTACACACTTTGAAAAGGTTAGATTGAACAAGAATAGAATGAATACACAACACTATAAAATATACTGTATACTGACAGGTTCCACACAATTAAAGAAGCACACTCTTAAATAAAAACACACACATTCCACTCACACTTGAAAGTCAACTAGTACTACTATTGCTACAGTTCTGATTTTCTCTTTTGTCAATGTAAATTAGAAAGCTTTAAAAACCAGTTTCTCGCCCATCTCTGCTAGCATGACATCCAGACAGACCACATGTAATGCAAAATACAGCCAGAGCAAGTACTGTAGCTCTGTTCAAGATGATGGGTGCACAGACAACACCAAGGCTATCTGAACTCATCGAACCTCACAACCCATTGGATCAAATTTATTTGATGTTAGTTTGGTGTGAGCAGGACATTGAAGAATTTAGTGTATCTATCTGGTGTATTTTATCAACCTGCTCATGCAATTTCACTGACCATAGTCGCAGATAGC
>NC_081216.1:25773232-25885732 GCF_902713425.1 Acipenser ruthenus
AATTTAGATTAGGTGAGTATAACAATAAAAGACAGAATTTCTACTCATTTTAAAATCCTACCCTCGAAAAAAAACATTTCCAGATGGCTTGTCCTGAGATACCAAGTTTATTGCATCAAAAATCAGAAGGTGAATTTAATTTGAATTAATGACAAGAGAGACCATGAAAAGTAGCATCTCATTTCCAGCAGTGTCCTGTCCTTGTTTGTGGGGATTTTGTTTTTAAAATTGAATGCTAATGTTGTCATGATGCATCTTGATAGCTTAGCATTTATATTTGGTGAAATTTTTTAGGCTCTATACAACAACAACGAAAAAAAGAAGTATATCAAATTGTTTTATTTTATTTGAACAGATGTATTGCTGTTGGCTGAATTAACTACATGACTGTGTTTCTATGATGTAACCCTGTTTTGGAAACAGTGCTTGTCTGAATAACTGCTTTTTCCTTGTAAGCAGTTTCTATTTTGTTTATGTTTTTGATTGCAGTATGCGCACAGTGCCTGTGGCTTAATGTGTGCAGTCGCAGGTCTTTCTTTAAATCATCTGAAACGTTTTTGCACCAGTATGAGCTTTCTTTTTCATTAGAATTTTATTACAGTTGAATTAGTCAGTCCCACTTTGTCCTAGGTGTTGGATTCCTGTCACACTGGAAAGTTTAAATCCCCATCACCTTCTTTTACACATTACAAAAAGAAGAAATTTCCATTTGCAGTGTCACTGAAATGTTTTATTACAAACAGTGACTTTCAAGTCATAGAAACTGTGTCCAGTATTATTAGACAAAGTTAATTAAAAGAGGCTGTGCATGAATGGCTTACTCCTGCAGTAAAGTTATTGTGCTCAGTGTATCCTAATAACCACATTTTAAAACATAGGGCATATTTATATTTTGAATTATAACAGGTATTTAATGCAAGCTAACAGGCTACAATTATTATTTAAAGTCTCCTTTGCATGGAACAAAAATGTCATTAAGCTTATATTTACTCTAAACTGAATCAATCTAAAGTAAATGATTGCACAGCAGATCAATCCTTATTTATAATTTAAACCCTCTCTATTTACAAGATTTCTCGTCTTGTGTCCTCTGCTGGAGTTCCAGGCACTTCAATACATTCAATGATGAATAACATTGAAAAAGCAGCATTTCAAATGCCTTGTCAAATGTTATGCAACTCACTGCCTACAGCAGTGCTCTAGATTCACTGTGTTATTGTACATATTGCCTGATGTGGATCGGAACACCAAATCATCAGATGCCATTCAACAAATGTAGAGTAGAGTCATTTGAAATAAACTATTAATAAATGTGATACATGCACACACACAAAAAAAAGCAACCGACAGTACTACTTATTATACAAAGCTTTTTAAAATCATCTGTAAGGGATCATACTACAATTTCAATTCTCTACCGAGTCTACATTGTGCTAAAAAAAAAAAAAAAAAGAGAGTTAAATAAAATATCGATTATTTCACAAGTTAAAGAAGAATCATTATGTCAATGTGTATTACACTGAACAGGCTATTCCAAATGGCATTTTGTAACTGCAATAAAATATATTAATATCTAGGAAGATTTCTGAATAATAGGCACACATTCCAAAAGCATAAACACAAAATGAGGTTTGTGTACAAAATCCGAAGCCAATCCCAATCACAACAAATGGAAAGAAACAAAATACAAAAAAATATTTATATACCAGCCATGTACAAAGACAAGCAGTGCAAGAACCCCACGTGTAATTTGAGTTTGGGTGTATAAAGCAGCCCCTCCTTTAAAACTGAGAATGGAGTCAGCATGAAAGCCTGCACCCCTTCATCAGTCCTCATACTTGGAGTGATTTCAGTTCATAGCCTCTCTATTGACACCATGGCAGGTGTTCACTAAACATCTCCATTCTCTCTCTGTATGCTAGAACACAGGCCACGGAGATCTCTAATCCCCTTGATGCAAGGTCTGATGTATTTTTGTGACTCTGCACCACAAAGGAAGAAAGCTTTGATATCCTGAGCGCTGTAACACTGAGGCTTTACTATGTGTTTTTACCTTGCGTGTGAAGTTTCAGTGCTGTGGATTACTGTCTCAACCAAGATGCACATTCAGACGCTACAATAATTACTATTAGAATATTTATATATAAAAAAGATCAATTTAACTGACAAATAATGGATGGTTAATGTAACGTCACTCAAACATACTGCATCATACTGTATTCTGTATGCATATGATCCAGCAAGCTCAAGCCAGTATTACAATACCTAATGCAGCCCTTACTTCCATGATGAGTTTTAAACAAAGGGTTAAATAAAGATTTGGCTTACACGTTTATTGAGATAAATTACACTTCAGTATTTTGACAGCAATTTAAATTCCTGTCGATAAAATGCCTTTGTGTTTCAGACATGTTTTTGAAATATTGATAGTGTTTTATTTCATTCCAGCTTTTTTGAAAGGGGCTTTAGTTGATCGTGGGTGTCAGACTGAATCCGTATCTCATTCAAAGGCCAGGTTATGGCGAAAAACTGGACCTCCTATCATTTATGAATTTTGTTGTTGCCATTTGTCATCATCTCTTAATTTTTGATACACATTTTCTTTTAAACTATGATTTTAATATAACAATATGCCTAATTCAGTGACTTATTTGCTTTTACTGCATTTCTGTGTGTATTTTTGTTAGACACATACTACACTATTTCACCCATTTATACAACATCTTTTAAAACCCAAGGATTTCAAAAGGGAAAGGAATGTATTTTGATTTTGAAATAATTTCATTTTGCTTTATAAAATGCAAATGCCATGCAGAACGATACAAACGCTGATTTGAAATAAAACTAGCACGCTCAAAAATATTTTGTCCTAATATAAATTTCAAATTGAAGAATAGATACCAAACTGGAGATCTTGACACTAAAGGGTTAAAAAAAATGTCCACATGAAGACAACATGAAGACAACATTTCATGTAAAAACGGTGTGCATGCCAAAGGTAAAATGCACACAATTATGCAGCTCAGGCTTTCTCATGATGCATATGTGATATGAAAACAAAGTAACAGAATAAATTGCAAAGAGAAAATGGCATAGATAATGAATGCCAGCCTAATTTCCTTCCCCTGCTGGGAAATACTAATGCTTCTTTTCCACACTTCATGGGCTTCCATTGTATACACAAAAAAACACTGTCATCTAATCACTCTTCACAACACTCACTCCTAGATAATTAACACAGGTAAATATAAACCTCACAAACAGGTGTTCGGCTAAACAAAAAAAGTCAAAATGTTCACTCCTTTCCGTTTAGGATCTCTACATGAACCAGGAGCTTTCAAATTAACCTCCCAAGTTATTTATTTGAAGCTTTTTAAAATCCACATGGTTCTACAATGCATTTACCATACTGTAGTTTACCATAGTTTGCTATGTTTTATAATATGCTTTACCATACCTCTTTAGACTTTACAATGTTTTTGCAGTATATTGATTCTTGATATGGGTCCCCACTTAGAATGAATATTATTTCATACAATTAAGCTTATAGTTTCCTATGGAATTAACACAATACAATCATTGTTATGCTAATGTGATATATGCTACTGATTTTATTTATTTATTTTAATTTCAATCTGGATGTTGGTACAGCAATTCCTTATGCAACAGGAAGGGTGATCTCTTTCATGGTAATAATTTGCATTGATAATAAATCATTTTCTGGGAAATGGAGCATACAAAATGGGGTGAACCTTAACGTTGAGTCTATTTCAGAAGATAAACACATACAGAGTTACCTCATGACATATTAAACTGAAGATGTCTGAAGGAATCAAATGTAACTTTAACATCAATCCAAGTCGAGTATTGTGTACTGTGATTACGTATGTCATTCTGGCTTATCCCCTTGGAGAAGATACAAAATGGTATTAAAGCTGCTCTCATTCCCTCCTTTGAAATAACCCTGCATCATGCATGCGTCTATTTATATAACATGGCTTACAGACTATTGAGCAAATGCATACTGAATCATTTTCATTTGCAGATGAGTTTACTGTATGAACACTGAAACATGCAGATTAAATCATATATTGATATTATCTCTATATTTCAAATTTGACCTCTTGTTGATCAACACCTGAATAAGATCCAAAGCTCATTAAACAAGCAGGTAGACGGAAATTAAACACAGCACATGATGAAACACCATATTGTATATAATAAGTGTAAATAGAAATATTAATTTGATGTGTGCTTATTAGAGATGAATTATAGAGATTAACTTCAATACACATCTTGTAAAATTGACCCACTTGGTTCATAGCCAGTTTTAACTGGCCTACAGGCATAACAGACCATCTGGTCAAATATATTTAAACAAATGATGCAAGAAACATTGCTTTCCCAAAAGACAGTATTATTATTATTATTATTATTATTATTATTATTATTATTATTATTATTATTATTTTTATCATACTTTTTTTTCTCTCAGTCATCTCTGTTTATTGCATATAAAACGCAAGTTTAAGCTTTAGGATATATTTTTGTCATAGCTCATCTGCATCTATTTAATTGTACATCAGTAATATAAATACACAATACTATTAAAAAGCCAGTAAATATGTATTTTGTGTATTTATTTTTATTTAGCTTTGTAGTACTCCAGAATAATTCAGCTAGACAGTTAACAGAACATGACCTTACTAGAACCGATGTGGTAAACAAGCATTTAACTTTGCAGTATTTTAAGCCACAGAGGGTTCAAAGGGTTCTTTTTAATTCAAGTGAAGAAAAGTACCCGCTCAGTCTTTTCAGCATGTCTGAAACTTTACAGAAGCATTGACAGGGTATAGGGAATGTCACATGGCAGTTACTAATTGTTACGTTTCAGGTCTAGCAAGCACGCCTCCCTGCTGCTCTGAGAATGTCTCTGACTTTTGATCCTGACATCTGCGTCTTACAGGAATTTCACTGTTCTGACATCCTTCTGATGTTTGATCCAGAAATTAATGGATTGTGAAAAAGCTGGCAGGATATCATTTAAAAAATAGAATTCTTACTTTACAAGTGTTGAAAAAGTAACACAAACTCATGCACTTCATCGTTCTAATGCTGTGGCTGATTTGCATATTGAAGCCTGACTTTTAGATTCAGAAAACAAATCTGACCAGTTTACTTTTGATATTAAATATTACATGAACTTATATTATTGACATTTAAATTAAGTGTGTCTAACACAGAAATAATCCTATAAATTGCAGATTGTATATATAGAAAAATAAGTTGTTTAGCAATATTTTCAAGGATCACAATCCAGCATACACTATAATGACCCTTCAATAATTTCTTTATAACTGATATTTAAGTTTCGGTGTAGTGTTCTTGATTATTTGAAGTTGTTCAGAGCAGAGTCCTGAACAGCACCTGTGATCAGCACTATTTCATTTTTGCTTATACTGCTTGGTTTCAAAAGCTTTTGCTCAAGGCTTATTTTCAGCAGTGAGATAGGGAATTGCACTGTGCACTGAAGCTTCTGCTGTATGTGAAGCATTGGGCACTGACTCTGATATGCTTTCATACCTTCACAAGTCCTTTCAGAAGACTAGTCAGTAAGCAAGGCAGATCAATTTCCAAGCAAATACAATAGAAAAGTATATAGAACACACGTAATAGGATCTTCCAAAGATGGCTGGCCTTGCACACATGACTGTTTGCATGGTCTAAGGCTTTCTGTACTAAGATGCTCACACAGATGACAAGTGACAGCAAGCAAAAGGTTGAGGTCTAATTTCATGGCATTCTTTAAGACAACATGACTTTAACTGGCATCAGCTAATGTGGAAATGCCTGGACTTTTTTTTCACAGTGGCTAATTTAAAAAATATACAGTACATCAAGAAATGACTTTTAACTTCAGCACACTTCTGCTTTAATCAGGGAAGTGACGTTTGAATAGCATTAAAATAAAATGCGGTAACCTGCAATGTATTGTTAACCTTCCTTTAGGTTACAAGTAGGAATTCTGGCATCAAACAATGTTCTGCACAGGAACACCAATCCTACAAAATATGAAGCTCCGCACACTTCAAAGCTGCGATACTGACACAGATGGGGCAGGATGTTCAGACATTGCCATACAGAATCCTAATGTTCTCCTTGACATCTGTACCACGAACAGACGATCATTTGCAACACAAAAACATAACCATGAGCAAAATATTAAAAACCCAGCCAGGTTCTTACTACCAACAATGCAGTTCTTGGTCCATAGGTCCATGTTCAATTGATTTATACTTTCACTCACAAACATGAACACTCTGCCTACGAAAACTCTATGATGGCTCTCTTTAACAGTAATTTAATAAAATGCTCTTTATATGCACAGCTGTTCAAGGCGGCATTACCATTTTAGATATAAGCAATAAAATATGTTTTAGAAATGGCTAAAATTAGATTAGATAGATGCATATAAGACATACACAATGTACGTAAGTAATTGAAACCACATATAACACAGGTTTGGCAAATCAAATGCCCCTGTTAAATGGATTCTATATAACACATCCCACCTCGCTGGGCCTGAATCAATGCATGTCATCTGTACAGTCTGCAAACCCACATCAGGGTCTCTGTTCTCATATCCTGTGTACAGTATACCGTATATACTATGTCTACACTGTAATAAATTTATCTGTAAAACACTTTCCATTTCCTACACTTGATTAGCTCTGAAAACTGTGCAATTTAAGACCAACCAGTGTAACACAACAGAGCCTCACAGAAGTATTAGGAGAAAAAGCGTTTCTATCATTTATTTAATACAGATCCTTTCTTCACACTGTATTATTTTGAAAGGATAAAGGCGACTGGCATGTCCAAAGCCAGGGGATATTTTGTTCAACAAAGAAAGAAACAGGCAGATTTGTAAACCCCCAAAACGCTCTGCTGCCTGTGAAGTTCGACGAGTGCCTGTCCTGTCATTCAAGACAACCTCATTTTGTTTTTGGCCTGCAGCTGGGGAAGAAATGGACAGTAAATTTCAGTGGGTAGTCTGTTATTTCTCACCCTGGGATGCTACTGTATGTGTTTATGTAACACAGTAGTTAGCGGGTGGGCACTTTGGTGTTTTTTTTTCTTCTCTGTGTGCTAAATGCAAACAGCATACAATTAAAAGAGATAATATAGTTTATAGCATCTCCTATTTGAGACAATTTAAATAATATCATGATGATATACTGATGCCAAAACAAGGAAGAGGCTGATAGAAAAAAAAAAATAAGAAAAAGATTAAAGTGGTTATTGTTATCTGCAAAAATGTAAATAATGCATCTCTATTTCAAAAGCTCAGTGCATGTATCAGCTTTGTACTTCCTGAGAAATACATATTAAAAGAGCAATTGGTGGGGGTAGGAATTATCACAGTTACCAAAACTACTGTAGTTTTCTTTTTCCGTAGATTCACATTGTACATATTTTGTTCCTGTTATCATATCCTGGAGACTTGAAAATTCAGATTAGTGCCCCTGTGGCCTCCAAGGAGCTCCCACAATCATGTCTAAACTCTAAGTACATGGTCCCCCGGTGTGTGTGACAACAGCGTGTAACGGTTACCGATCCCCCTGCACCACTTTTCCCCTAGTGGGTGTAAGACACAATTGCTCTTTGTGGTATTTCTTACACAAAAGTTACTATTGGAAAAGTATGTATTAGTTGCTTAACAGAACTACCCTTTAAGATTGGCATGCTGCAGTACCAGACACGGTTTTGACAGGTGAACATGAATCCAGGTCCTACACAGTGCTCTGCCAAAACATAACACAATTCTTGCACCCTGATACAGATATATAGCACAAAGGTTCCTATAAGTTAATGTCAAAATATTGCTCCAACATGACTGCAAACTGTATTCTAACGAGAACGGCTGAATTGATATTGAATTTAATATATTTTGACATGGGGGTATTTAGCTAGACATAATGCTCTTTGTTCAGTGACATTTTGAGAAATCCTGACAAAACTCAGGTTTATATGTCTGCTAGACACAAAACAACAGCATAGAATAAGGGCAAACAGAGTGCAAGCAGCAAAATAAAGGTAATTCCAGTTATAATAATAATAATAATAATAATAATAATAATAATAATAATAACAGTAGTAGTAGTAAATACCTGCACCTGACTTATTTCATTATCAGGCAAAATTTATGTTTTTCCCAACTGAAATGCTCAATGGCCCTACCCCTTGAAGATCTATTATAAACTACTAACAGTTTATAAAGCTGTTTTAAATGCTTTTAATACTCATTATCCATTCATTATTCCACAGGTGCTACAGGCTGCTACAATGATTTATCTTGGCCTGCTTTTTGCTTATTAATCCTAATAGTGCCTAAGCTTGGGTACACAGCTCAGTCACCATTTATACAACAGAAGACATACCCCCAAGTGAATCATGTTTAAGTACTTTAATTACTGGATGTTATTATTGCTTTCGTTTTTCGTGATAAAATGCCAACCCCATAGGTTAGCCTGGAAGAGAATAAAGAGAATTGTAAAATATGCAAGTATACAGTACTGTGATGGGGGGTACGCTAGTTCTTGAGTGCATGTCTACATAGTAGACCTTCATATTGTATCAGATATTTCGTATCTGATAGAAATGACATCCCATTAAAATGAACAATTATTTAATTATTGTAATGTAACAATATATTCTAAGTAGTATAGAGACACACTGATTTTCATCCTTTCACTGTCAGAACGGTCAGTATGTCCACATATAGCATCCAGTACGATATTCTATATACATATGCATGTGTTAAATGTAAAATGTTTTGATTGTAAACCACCAGTAAATAATTGAGTTAAAGAAACAAATACAAGTTTATTATGTAGTTGAAAAACCAACTTGACAAAAACTCCTGGTATGATCCTATTTATACTCGCCAGACCCTCTGTTATGTACAGTAGTACAGCTATGGCCAAAAGGTTTTGCATCACCCTGTAGAATTAACTCATTTTGCTTCATAAAGTCGAATGAAAGTGGCTGAATAATGTTACATTAACATACTGAATGACATACCGCTTTGTATCTTTCCATATACTTAACAAAAAAACGTCAAACAAAAAATATGTGACATGAAATACTGTACTACAATTATGGATTCTGGTACACTTTTGCAATATAAATTTGTCGTTTCTTAGATTTCATGAAGTTAAATAAAAGATCAAAAGATTTTGCTCATGCAATTTTTATTTTTTTTAATTATGTCTCAATCCTAAAATTGTAGGTGATGCTAAACTTGTGGCCAGAGCTGTAGTATGCTGATATTCAAGATGCACTGTGTGCATTAGTGATAAAAGCAGTGTATAAACAATATGCTGTATATATATACTACCATTATTATTATTATTATTATTATTTATTTCTTAGCAGACGCCCTTATCCAGGGCGACTTACAATTGTTACAAGATATCTCATTATTTTTTTACATTTAATTACATTATTATTATTATTTTTTTTTTTCACATTATTTTTTACATACAATTACCCATTTATACAGCTGGGTTTTTACTGGAGCAATCTGGGTAAAGTACCTTGCTCAAGGGTACAGCAGCAGTGTCCCCCACCGGGGATTGAACCCTCGACTATCCGGTCAAGAGTCCAGAGCCCTAACCACTACTCCACACTGCTGCACCATTACTCCACACTCCAAACCATTAGTTTTCCAAAGGAGTGTGCTCAGTGATTCATGTAGGCTGCAAAAGGTACAGACAGAAGCTGAGTAGCTTGAATGGAAGGTGACTGTGGAGGGCTCGTGTTAATACAGAATTGTAAAAGACACTGATTATCCTGTGTGAATTGCATGTAACGCATATAACCCATTACTCAATATAACCTGCTCTCAATTTTCTTGCCATAATGTAATAATGACATTAAAAAACGTAATTCGGAAAATTATAAATATCTACCAAATGCCATTTTGTTTGTATGGACACAGAAAAAATGTACTTGTTCCTAATAATTCCTAAATGAATCCTAAAGTAATTTATTTTTTTTCTTTCTTTTTTGTAATGCCTTGAAATCAAACTAGGCCAAAATATCCTTACACTCCAGCCTGGGAAAATAACACACTTCCTAATGATCATTGTTAGGAAACAGAAAGAGTAGAATGGCAAATGGAAAAATCATGTAACATTTTTTAATACAAAAAAAAACACTAGTTACCATGGAATCTGGGCTAGACAGGAGAAATCAAACCAGACAGGTTGCGAAAATGATACAAACTCTAGTGACACTCGGGTTCCCAATAATAATTATTATTATTTGTTTATTTAGCAGACGCCTTTATCCAAGGCGACTTACAGAGACTAGGGTGTGTGAACTATGCATCAGCTGCAGAGTCACTTACAATTACATCTCACCCGAAAGACGGAGCAGAAGGAGGTTAAGTGACTTGCTCAGGGTCACACAATGAGTCAGTGGCTGAGGTGGGATTTGAACCAGGGATCTCCTGGTTACAAGCCTGTTTCTTTAACCACTGGACTACACAGCCTCAATAATAATAATAATAATAATAATAATAATAATAATAATAATAATAATAATAATAATAATAATAATAATAATAATAATAATAATAATAATAATACTTTTTAAAAAAGCATCTAACATTGACAGCAGTCTTGTACTGTACTCACATACTAGCCAGCTGTTATGTTTTCTACTACTGCTATTCAGGCTCTAGGTGGCAGTGTTGTATTAGCTGACAACAAAAAGGATACTATGTGGCGCAGATCTATAGCCTCTTATTAGAAGTGTAATGAAGCAGGTGTAATTGAAGCCTTTTTATTGATTGCGCAGATCACAAGTTTTCTGTCATGCACCTTACTCGCTAAAGCAAATTGCTGACACCTTTTTAAAAAGTGACAATTGTATCTATTTTGTGTCCAGAAATTCCATTTTCATATCTATCAAGACAAGAATGCAATTTTCACTTCATTTAACTGATGTTAGGCCTGCTCCAGGCATGGTACCTAAAGCAGACCCCAGTTTAAGGTGCTCTTATATGTGACTGTCTATTCTAACTGAAACATATAGACTGCTATATGCATAATAATCATTATTAGAGTGTACTTTTTAATAGTAAAATCATTTCAAACTAATTAAATGTAATATTTACATACATTATGTAAAAGACAATTTCACAATACATAATTTCTAAAATCTTTTGAAAGTGAAAATGTAAAATAAAAATTGCACCCTAAAACATTTCCATCTACAAATTATAGTTATGAAAACTTTTGTCGACCTAATTGGGATGTCTTGTCTTTCTATTGTATATAGAGCCAGCTGTACAGACTGATATTCTGAGGGAAATAGAACACAGTATGCAGAAAGCATTTATAAGGTCACCACAAAAAAAAGCACTTGAACAGTGTGATATTTTTATTGCAGAACAATTTGAACTTTAGATCGAAATTATTTTAAAAAAGGACCAACGACTGTGCACAATATGTTAATTGGTGACCACTAAAACAACTTACTGTCCATGAACAAAGATTAGGGTGTAATTATCCACTGTATTTTAAGCCTTTTGAGGGGTCATATATTTAATATTGAGGTGCATTTTTAATGCCCTGAATATCTCCTAGCCAAAACTGAAACTACTATGACTCTGAATAAAAAGTGGAGCCTGTGTTTAGAAAGATATACGTTTTATATTAAAAGGTAGTTGCGGCTGCCTCTTTTTTGCAGCTCTATAGCTGTGCAGTGGCTGTGATTGACAGCTCCCCAGCTTGCAGCAGCCAGTAAACACAGCCTCCCTCATTCACTCACAGTGCTATGGCCTTTTCACACGTTCCTTCCACAGCAGTGTTTGTCCCCAAACAGTAAAACAGCTCACAATGGCATTCCAGCTTCAACACCCCCACCAACACAAGAACCGTGTAATGGGAATGCTAATGAGAGGAGACAGCTCTGCCACTGAAAGTGTTAACTGCATTTAACTCTGTATTAACACAAAACAACAGAATACTTGTTTTTTCTTTCCTCCAAGAGAAAGGACTAATGGCCGCAAGAAAAACACACACACACACACACACACACAAATAAGTCTGCCAGTTAAAGATCTCTGTCTCTGCAAATGTGTGGTTGTAAGATTATATAAAAATCAGTGACACAATGCTGAATACAAATTTCTCTTTTTTAAGATTCTCAAACAAAAATAAGTTGTATTGTATAAGTTGTATTGTACTATATTTAAAAGACTTAGCTAGAATTTGTCATAATATCTAAAATAATAATAATAATAATAATAATAATAATAATAATAATAATAATTTTTATTATTATTATTATTATTATTATTATTATTATTATTATTATTATTGTTATGAATTATTATTATATTCTTCTATACTGTATAGTACACTTGGATAGATTTGTATAGATCAGATTTTCCATAAAATACACTCTGTAATGTTTCTGCAGCAACATAAACTATGACATTTTGAAAATCGCACATGTTGTAAAAATAACAGTATACTCCCTCCAGAGAGAGAAAAAAAACACATCCCATGAGTCAAAATGTGACATCTTATATCTGATCTCATAGCATAACAATTTTAATAAAGCAGCAGGGAGAATGTTGTTGTGCTATGTGTATTTAAACTGTATATTGACAAATGCATTGTAAGAATGGTAGGGGTCTGTCGGTTTATTTTCAGAGAGACACAAAAGCTCTCAAATGATTCCAATGAGTATGAACTGTTTTCAGCAAAGCCCAGTGAGTAGCAAGGGGAAAAAAAAAAAAAAAAGAGAGAGACAAGACACATGACATCGTATACTGAAAGACACATACAATTAGCATCATTATTGTTGGCCTAGAGATCACAGAGGAACTATTTTGGCCCCCACTGGGTACTGAAACACAAGCAATACGTGTCACATGCAGTCAATGACAGAATGCTAATCAATTTATTTTAGAATTATGGCAACTGAAAAACTTGATACCGTTTTTAATTATTATTTTTATTTTTTTTATTACAACTTACCTGCTTACTATACTCCTTGGCAGGCTTCAGCTTTTGATGCAAGGCCCCCAGCACTCCTTGGATGTACATTTTAGCTCCTGATGGACTGAACCCTTCTCCCTTAGACACCCACGCAGGTCCACGCAATGGAGTAATGGAATTTTGCAGACAGCTGTCAAGCAACGGAACTGCAGAAGAAAAGACGTTTGAAACAAAAGAAAGAAAATAAACTTATATCCATGTGTACCGAGATTTCACTTAAAACCAGTTCTTGAACCAGCACTGGGCTAATTTCTTTGATTTGCTTTTTATTCATGTTGTGACCTGTGGAAGCTCTTAAGAAGAGCAAACTGCTACATGACTAGTGGCCACCATACTGGGTGTATATATAGCGAGCCCCCCCAACTGTAGGATTCATGAGCACACCTGAGTAGTTTTGAAGTGTGCCTAACTAGCTGCACAGAGTGTCATGGTGTGCACTGATTGCCTTATCTTCTCATTTATCACAGATGAATTGGAACCAGCCTTGCTGAAACCTCCTTTCATTGTTCTGATAAAACTGCATGAAGCATGAGGTTTTCTATAACAGAGTCTCCTGCCAAGGAGGTTAGATGAAAGAAAGAAATAATATTTTACTGGCACCAAAGGTTATTCAACAGCCCCTACTGGAGTACATTATAATGACACAACACCTTAATCCAACAGTTTCACTCCAATAACATTCATCAGCAGGTCTTTGTGATAAAAATGAATGTCAAGCATTTAATGCCATGATAGTCCCCAATTTCATGTCAAAATCATATAAAAACTGTAATGCTAGCAATAAACTACCCATATTAACTGGTGTGCTCTCCTACCTGCAACACGGATGTTTCTTGCCAATGCTATACCATTTTATTGCAATTGAAAAGTGTGACCTTTGTCTTTGCACTTTCTCCAAAATAGGGCTTCCTACTTATTTCATCCTGCAATACTCTAATACAACAAAGAGCATACATTCCCTTCTATAAAAACCAGCACAGCATTCCAATAGACTGTTTAAAACCAAAAAGCTGTTCATGAACGAACAGTTACTCAGATAAAATTAATTCAACAGCTGCAGTATACTTTTGTTTGCACGTTGGCCGTCAAATCTTATTGTCCCCGAGTTGCTTATGAGAGGGGTGCTTTAGCAGTCATTTTCTTAAATAATGATGCCTATCTGAATTTGGTTTTTTCACTGCTGAATGGAATGACAAGCACACGATTGCTGTACTTAAAGCAATCTTTCACAGCTGCTTTGCTTTTCAGTGATCCCATTAGATTGACAGCATGTGCCTGCAGGGTCTACACATTACAACATTGCAGAACAAGATGTTGATTTGCACAATGCAACCTAATGGAACATAGCTTTATTCAGGAAAAAAACAACCTCTGGGTAATCTATTTGGACTTCAATAAAAGGAGATCCAGAAACCTCTTGCCAGGTCTTTGTTGAACACCTGGGTCATTTTAATTATGTATATGTGGGTGCACTCTGGCACTACATGGGCTGTAGGCACGCAATCGAGTATTTCTTCCTTACTTTAAAGAATGGAGCCTGAGTCATGCTTTCCTTAAACTGAGTGAAGTAGTTATGCATTAAATATGCTGGCAGGTCTTCCGCTCGAGCGAGTGGACCAAAGTGGTGTGATTGTTAATGTGATCATTTGTAACTATATCCACTCTTTGTTCCATGAAATCAAGTATAGAGTAACGGGTTCATCAGATTTTGGGTTAAATTGAGAGTGAAGAGGTTCTGTGTATGGAAACAAGAGCTCCCATGTTTGGGGCCTGTCTTGGAACAGCATGGAATCTAAAGGGGATATTGAAAACTACTCCGCTCATCACACGCTTCCTGCTTCTGAATGGGGCCCAGTTGCATGGGATGTTTGGTGCTTTTCCAATGCAGTTTATATCCTTCACTACTTGCGAGCCCTGAATCGCTGCACTGTTTGTAAAGGGTGTTGAGGTTGGAGTGGGGTGTGGGTTTAAATTAGAGCAACGAGTGTTAAGCAGACTAAACTGCTGTGTATGAAAAATGACCAGGCTGCCATTGTTAAAGGGGTCAGAGCCTCAACGAGTTTGTATTTATACAGATAAAAACCCTGTTCAGGATTCAAACTACATTTTAAAAAAAATAAAAAATGTACAACAATATATTACGGTTTAAAATGCCTCGTTTCAATAAAACAGCTAACTTTTGCAGGTCATTTTATAATCCAAAAATACATCTGCAAATGCATTTTTACAAGACACAAACGTAATGTAAAAATGAAGAAGAAAAAGAAGATACAGCATACCATGGCTGAGATGCTCTGTTCGTTTTCCATCCCAGTTATATATAGTCATTGCTGGGGAGGTAAGGTTTAACCTTGTCGTACAAAGATCTAGAAACTGAAAGAGGACACGCAGAACATAGGTTCAAAAATTATATACTGATCATAATAATAAAATAAAAAAAAAACATGAAAAACGTCAAGACTTCACATATATACAGTCAATACATTTTACTACAGATAGAATATCTGACACCTGTATTCATCCAATCAATCACACAGGAGCTACAGTATATCAATCAGTGCATTTCCTTTCTGAAAAAAAAAAATTCTAATTTGAAATAAAGTTTTCAAATCCAGCCCTGCTTAATAAAATGACAATTTCTACTTCCTTTAAGTACAGGGTGTGACTGTTACGGTTTAAAATAATTTTCCAAGTAAACTGAAGCAAACAGTCTGTTTATGTTTAAAATAAGGTTATATGGATGAAAATAATAGAAAAGATACATTTTCTGAAACGGATGTAATTCAAAGCTCTTACAGCATAGATGGCGGTGCTAACAAAGCAGGACTGTGGGTTTTAGGTGAGGTGTTTGTGAAAGGACAGGGTATAGACACAGGTACTTTAGCATAATGAGCCTATAACCACGTGTTATATTCAGCTAGCCTCCCCTTTCCGCATCATTTTAACATGCCCTGTGAATCTACTTAACAAAGATCTAGAATTCCCTCTAAGGACCTGAGTAATAGTAAATCTGAAAATTGACTGAGAAAGATTGGAAATGGGGTGAGAAATGTCAAAGACACAATTTTCTGGTTTCTATTTACCTCGGGTGGTTACAATCTATTTAGGTGTTATGAATTTTAAATGGATTATTTTATTTTCAGCTCAGTAGCTGAACCATTTGAATTAAACAAGAATGCTTTATATCACACAAATATACATAAATTACTGACTGTCAAGTTAAGACAAATACAGCATTTACCTGCAGCTACACCCTTAGATAATGGTGGCAACATGATAACCTAAGCAGAAATTCCTTGAGCACGGTTAAGACTAGAGTCATTCTGTTGGAAATATATAACTTTAGAACATTAATTATTGTATATTTGACAACTTTTTATTTACCAGTTGAAACTGATTTTTACTAATATTAAGCCTTATAAAATCCTGGAAGCTAAGAAAACTTGCCAAGCCATGTAAATGTTTTACACAAAACAGTCTGATTAAAACAGTTTTGATTAAAAAACATATTAACGTTTATCCATTTTTGAAACACACAAGCAATCTTTGTGTTTCTTCCCAGTTACAGAAAGGTTAATTATGCTGAAATAACAACAGCATGCACTTAAAGGTGCCCAGCTCTCTAAAACAGCGTTCATAATACTCACGGCTAATTCAACAGAATCATTCTGAGCATGCCCAGTAGAAATGGTTTAAACCTCCATTTTACCTTCTCTGTTTGATCCACTGCTGCAATGACCTCACACCCATCCTGCCCTGCTCCATTCTTAAAAACCAGAATCCTGACTGTAGTCTTCTCACTCAGCTTCCTCATGCGCAGCGAGAGGCTGGGCTTGGTCGTGCCACGCTTCGCATCAGCAGGGAGCACCACGCCATTCACCGTCCAATTTGCCTCCTTGCTCAATGTCAGATGGTCTGTAAGAAAAGGTAAAGTCAATATTTGTCTTGAAAAGTTTAAACTGCCCATCCCCCCATTGTTTTTATCATAGATTGGCCATACTCCACATTCCATGTGCATCAGAGTATCACCATCAGCTCCTACTAAGCGTAACATAAGCTGTAGCAAGCTGGCCGTGCTGATAGCGGGCATAAATCATTGTTCCTGAAGGCAGCAGATGTTCAGGGTATGAAAGAGTAATACCACAATTTAGCCATAATTAAAATTCACCTTAGCATGCCTCTCTCACTAATCAGTTGATCATTTAGTTACTCACCCACACTGTCATTTCTTGTGACCCCTTTATTCTACTGGCTCACAAAGAAGTGTGCCCTATAACCCCAAACTACTGTAGGTACACTTTCCAAACCATATCATTATGAAGGGATGAGTAAGACGCAGACGCCATTTGTTTTACCTGAAGCACATATAGGACAGCAGTGTGGAGTAGTGGTTAGGGCTCTGGACTCTTGACCAAGAGGGTCATGGGTTCAATCCCAGGTGGGGGACACTGCTGCTGTACCCTTGAGCAAGGTACTTTACCTTGATTGCTCCAGTAAAAACTCAACTATATAAATGGGTAATTGTATGTAAAAAAAAAATAAAAAATAAAAAAATTGTGATATGTGTATAATGTGATATCTTGTAACAATTGTAAGTTGCCCTGGATAAGGGTGTCTGCTAAGAAATAAATAATAATAATATAGAGAACAGTCTAGCTGCACTGAAGACAACCTTACAGCAAGTGCAAGTCAGGGAACCATACAGTGTATATATATATATATATATATATATATATATATATATATATATATATATATATATATATATATTTATACATATTTGTAAAGTTTTCCAAGAAGGGAAGTTATCCAATATTTGTAATAAAAAAAAAAAAAGGTTTGACTACAACTACTTTTTTTATATGACAGTTTGTAGATGTGATCATAAAAATAACATTTAAGCCTAGACATGCTTGATTCTAGTAACAACTCTTAAATAAGAATAATATAAAAACATACAATGTACCTTCTGCATGATATACAGTAGTTAACTATCTTTTGGGTCTAAGGTAACAATCCTTCAACATATATATAATAATAAACAAAAGTTCTGTTCAAACAGGTCCAGAGTTGTTGTTTAACACCCTGGGCTTGTTTATGACATTTTAAAATGCAATAACCTTGCTCTGACATCTTGTCACAAATGACCTGTTTAACAGTTGACTCAAATTACAAACAGACAATTTGCTATGTCAATCATCACGTCTTACTTGTCTTGAGTACATTCTTATAGAAGGAACAGCACATTTCTGAAATGTTTTCATAGTTACATTCTCTAAGCCCTTGACAAGATGCAGTAGAATGCAATTGGTCACATACAGTCCAGGGTGGGCCAGCTTTATTGCAGATTCCTTTGCTATTACTCTTCAACCAAAATTGGGCCCATTTAAGCATACAAAAGTACTGCTATACTTTCACATTGCTTGTTTCATATATATATATATATATATATATATATATATATTAGGGCTTGATCGGTTAATTTATGGGCATTAGTTGATTAATCAGTAGATTAATCGGTAGATTCATCTGTGCACATTTTTAATAAATGTGATATAGATATTATAGTGGCTGTCTTGCAAATTTGGCTGTCTTGGGAATTTGGTCTTTTTAAAAGAATTTTACACAGAACAACCATTCTTTCGGGCCACTGTCAGTCACATACTAGTACCTGAAAACAAGACAGCTGGGCTGCGTTTCCAACATTGGTTGTTTAATCTACCATTATAGCTACGTACTTGGCTTCCTTCCTGAACTTCTGTTCTGCATCTAGAAGAACAGGAGGCACCGAAGAGATTAAGCCGTTCAGAATCTTGTTACAGGTACCCGAGAATACTGTGGCTATTGACAAGTGATTGCTTAACATGCTGTCATAGTCACAAATCAGAGAAAGTAATTCCACATAATTACCTCTATTTGAAGAATTGGTGCCTTCGTTGTGCCCTCTGAATGTCAGTTCAGAACAGAATCAATCAAGCGTTTAAGAACCTCACTAGTTATTCTTTCTTGATCATTGTGATGTATTGTATCCCTACACTTGTGCTCATCCAGTTAAACATCAATCCGGGTTTGTACAAAAGTTTTTAGTGTTACAGTGGCTAGCAAGTGACTTTGTGAACACTCATGTTTTTGTGTTGACTTTGCTAGACATCCTAGATTGCTGTAGCCTTTTCTGTACTGAACAAAAAGCCACGGATACCTTTTAATAATTTGAATGTTGGAAGTGGCGAGTATATCCCTTCCCTTCCTGTGTCACTTCGGGTATTTGTGGTGTATACCTCAATTTTTACAGAGAAAATTCTTCTTGAAAACTGATTTGTAATCAAATCGATTACAATGTCTCTGTTGTCTTAAGACATTTTTTTTTTTTTAATTTGTAAAAAGCTATTCGAAATATTACTTTGAAGTTCTCAATATAATTCTCAATAATGGTCTCTATAATAAGTAATATCACGTGAAATTCAGCTATTCTTACACCCTACCCTAGCCATATTTGTCCCGCCTCTGGTCACTATTGATTGGACAGCTGTAAAACCAGGGCAGATCTTTGACTTTCCCATTGGTTAAACTCCCAATTATGTCCCGGCTCTGCTCACTCAGGATTGGGCAAGGGGCAGATCTTTGACTTTCCCATTGGTTAAACCTACTAAAGACCTTCAACAGTTTATGTTCCGCCTCCGCTCACTTATGCAGATCTTCTACTGGTTGCTTTTATTTTATATACAAAAATAAAATTGTGCACAATTAAACTGTAAAAACATTTTTTTATCTGCGATCAACTCTTTAGTTGATTAACCGGTCTGAATCAGAGCAGCCCTAATATGAGAAAGGCCTTGGATATAATATATTGGCATTTACTACTCAAGTTGTAAGGTCTACTAAACAATGTGCACAGATGTTTCATTATTATGTAACCCGGTTTCAGCCAGGCTTGCTTACAAGCAGGTTTATAATGTAAGTAAGTTATAATAATACAGTGCCAAAATGCACTAATGAGTAAACCATGTCCCTGTGTTATGATGTATTTGTGTCATGGAGAGGGGCATGGTCAAAAGTTTCAATGGCATTAAAGTTAGCAGGGTATTTTTTTAGTTTTTTAGACTTTTCTTAACTAAGTTAGCAATTTATTTGATGGGGGATACATGTTTAAAAATATATATACTTACAACAACAAAACATTAGGTTAAGATAATTATGGTTAAAGTATATTGTTAGTTTATTTAATCAAATATATACCACCATTTAAAAAATAATAGCATATTTTTCTTACTATAAAATCAAAAGTATTGCCAATTACAGAAAAAAAAAAAATCTTGCATTGCAATAAAACATCTTTGCTATGATACTTCTGGATCAGGTAACATACCTAAATGCCTCACCTTTTCTTAGATGCATGTTTAAAATTGGCAAGCATTCTTGAGAACATTTGCAGCACAATCTAAGCATAGCATGCTTCATTAAACTCAAAGAGTTTACGCTTTTCTTGAAATACAGAAAATGACAGAGCAATTACATTTTACTGTGCATTAGGTTAGCAGGAGTGTTACCTTGCTACCAGGTTCCCCGACTAGTGCCTGAAATGTCTCAATTATAAAGATGTAAATACATCATTTCCTTGACACATACACCTACAAAACAGATGACTGCTCACACCATTCCTCGTCAATCTGGACTTGTCATAACGAATCATCTCACTTAAGAAACACTGGAAAACTTTTTGTGACAGGCTTCACTTTTCTCAGATGTGACACCTCTGTCGTTTGGCTCTTTGTAGAGTATTTACAAGATACATACTGAGTAGAGACACTTGGTGCTTGTCAACCAAAACTAATTCTTAAAACGCCTAGTAACTAATACTAAATGTATAGCTGAAATGTAATCGCACAAGTGTTTTTTTTTTTTTTTTTTTTTTAATTATGAGATGGAATAAGGAACAGTTTTACTCCAAAATGTCTTTTCAGTATTTGTCGTTCAAGTTTTGGGCTCAGGAGCTAAATCTACCTGTATCCTGTTTCTGGTGTTATTCTGTTTATTAATTTTTTTTAAGTTTTTTTTAAGTTTTTTTTCCTGTCCACTTCACCTTTAATACTAAAGATAGCAATTCTCTGTCTAACCTATACTACACTCTGCCCAAGCTCACCTAGTAGTTTTGGTCTCAACAGACAAGGCCCATCTGCCACCTGCTCCACTCTGTGTCCCAGCGACAACTGTCGAGCAGCACAAAGATTGATTATCAGTCAAAAACCATCGCACAGCACCAGATTTTGGTGGGTTAAGCTTGCTGATCCAGCAAGAGCCAGTATGAAATTCTAGTGCTGCGTGCCAGCATTGTGGTGCTGTAAGAGCAGCAGAGCATGTCGCCATGAAACCCAGCCAAAGCAACACAGATGAAGTGCAGAAGTCTATGACCAGGACTTGGCTTAAGGGAAAATATTCTGAAATAAACTTAAGCGTCATATGGTGCAGTCACACGAACTGTACTTACAGTGTAAGTCATTGCAAGTAAAGTCTTTACATTTTAGTAAGCTTATAAAACAGATTTCCTTTTTTATTTTTTAGTAAGGTACATTAATCACAATAATTGAATAAGGGAAAGCGTTACACAGGAGAATCTGAAAATCTTCAGAAACAGTGGTCATTGATAGAATATAACGGCGGTTACACACGTTTATTCATCTTTGCATTGACTTTTAGGATCTGATGATTACTGATATACCACATATGTATTAATATTAAAGCAATTATGTATTTTTCCTGAAGCCAACATTAATTTTGAGCTTTGATGGTGGGGTTTAACTGTATCTACTACACATTTTATCACAAACATAAACAGAAGCCAAACTGTAAACCAAACACGTTTTTAATTTGAATAAAAAATGTTAAGCACCCTAATATACGCTTACGCAGTCAGATACTAACAAGGTATGAAAATGCAAGCTGCAGTTTTGGGGTCTGAAAATATGCTTCGCATATTGCAGACCCCCAAATCTGCTGTCATGCTAGCATAATAAACATAATGAATTGGGTCTGTTAATGCCACCTAAACTAATGTGAAGATTCAATAATTCTCTGATTGAATGTATTATCTTTTTCTGCGTTTAACCTCCTGCAGTCTCCCTAATGTCCATTTAAATCCAAATTAAATTAAGCACTGATGCTAATAAAGGGCATTAAACAAAGCTGTCAGTACACGTTTCTGTCATTAAGCACATTATCCTTTCGCAGAGCTGTAAATGAGTAAACATTCATTTTGTCAATCTATGCAGTGTGACACGATAATAAATCCTTTTTTCTTTTATGCAGCACTGATTATTTTGACTGATTTTGGTACCTTTGATTTTTTTAAAAGGATCCACAAAGGGCTCTCCGGTTGAAATATAAACTTCAGCATCGTGAGGAATGTCTTTGGGTTCATGCGCTTCTTCACCACTGAGCAGAAAAACGCGGCGAGCTGCAGTGTTTAGATTGAGCTTCACGGTGCACTCTTCCAGCAGCTGAAACCCAAGAACAGATAAGAGCATTCACTGTTCAAGTAAATAGTCTAGAAATGCTGCAATATAAGTCATTTAATAACATGCACATACTGTTTGACACCTTTATCGTTCCAGGTTTTCATTCTACAGGTAAAAACTGACAATATGTTTTCATGTGCTATTTTAACCGTCTATTAAAAACATGCACACACAAAACATGGTCTTTGATCCAGGCTATTCTATCTGTAACACTAAAGATACATAAATATATATATATTTTTTGCAGGGAATTCAATATATTCGCAATGAGCTTGTCCCTGAAGTTTTATTTATTTATTTTTTATTGTTGCTTTCAATTCATCAAGAAGTACCAGTGACAAATGGAGTTGATCTGCAATGGAATTACTGTGCCTCCAGATATTTTGAAAAGTATCTTAATAACAGAGAGAGAGAGAGGGGGATAATAATTACCAATTTAAAGTTGGAGGAAGCCACTTTAGCAAACACACTTCTAGATCCATTCTTGTAAGCCATCACTCTGATTACCCATGGTTGGCGCTTAAAGATTGGAGGCTTTCTTGAAGATGAAAGTGAATACCTTCATAGAAAAAAAAAGAATAATAATAATTATATTAATATATATATATATATATATATATATATATATATATATATATATATATATATATATATATATATATATATTTAGCTCAAAGAGCCAGCTGTCCTTATATATATTCTGCATTCTGAACTGCATGCATTATCTGTATATGTATATACAGGCATTTATTGTATTTATAGGTTAATATATATCATATTTATAGGTGAATCATAAACCAGGATCAATAATTAAGTTACAGTAAACATATACAGTATGGTATACTGTCAGTGTGCACTGTACCAGGATGATCTATATTCTATAGTGCAGCCTGTATTGAAGCCTGTAGCTGCTTGTATACGCCCTCGCTCCTTGAAGGGTTAATGCATGCATGGTTGATCTATACAACTGAAGAGCAGCCTAACATTACATGTTATTCTGCGGTTGCACCTGCAATATGTGCCAAAGTCATTACTGCTTTTATCTTGCCAATCAATAAAGTTCTGAAACCCGCCACATCACATTTTTAAAGTCCCTTGAGCAGAATCAATGAGGAGCCTATTCCACATTGCCACTACTGCTAAGATTGCTGACAGAATGCAGATCTCTTTGTTTTTACTCACAGGAAACCAACACCTAGAACAAGACATGACAAAAAAAAAAACTACTACCCCAAGATGACACTCTTCCATAGTCAATGACCTTTATATATTCCAAATTTCTTTATTAAAAGCAAGCATCTATGGCCACACCAAACACTGCATGCTTAAATGCCGACTACGAGTAAAAGAAGCAGAGGTTTTACAATTACCTAAGCGGAGCCGGTGGAGCACTGAGGGGTCTTTTACTCGTGGCTGGTAATACAAGGCTTGAATTGCTTATACTGTTTGATGTGCTGCTGTCACTTTGTGAAGCGCCGGCATTGCTTTGGACTGAATTTGTTTCATCTCGAGATTGTGACCTCCTTGACACCGCTGCAGATTGTGGGCGAGGGCCTTTGGAAGAACTCGCTGCTGAATGCCTTTTTCTTTTGGGATCTTTTAACATTGCATTTCCATAAGGAGATGTGAACTTTCTGAAAAAAAAAAAAAGAAATGAAAAGGAAACAGCATGCGGAGAACAATCAGGCACACCCATTAGGAGGAAATAGTTTCCAAGCCTTATTAAGAACTGAAAGAATGCAAAAATGCTGTTGTTTTTATGGAGGGGGGGGGGGGGGGGGTCATATACATATGTCTGTAAGTATTGCTAAGCTTTATATAAACTGTGTTGTTATGGAATTTCTTAATCCTCACCATGCCTTAGTGAGTTGCTTTAGTCACCACAGCTAAGATCTATCAAATATAGCACCCATTCATCTATAATTGTATTACCTCTAGAACTGCAAAATTGTGCACAGTACCTCCTGTACGTCATACTTTTTTTTCATTTCCCTGCTTTTATCCAGCAAAGGATAAATACAACAGATGTGGAACTAATAGTAACACTTCAGTTTAGAGTTCTGTTATAAGAGGTTATATACATTAACCTTGTAATTAAATATATAATAATATTCATATAAAGTGTTTTAGCAAAACTAAATATGGCAAAGGTGTATAAGAATATATTATGCTATTATATCTATTGATAAGAAAATATATTGTTATGAGAACTGTACCTACTGTAAACTATAGGGTTATCTGTCATGAAGTCTCCTAAATTATTACTGCATCTACAGTACAGGGATATCCTGGCAGGCATCACAAACAAGGCAGATTTGAGCACAGTTAGGATTTGAGATCTGTAAAGTGCTTGATGCGCTTGAGCTGCAGAGGGCTAGTATTACACAAAAACAGGAGATACAGTCCAGCACATTTACACACTTTCATTGTTAGCTCACAGATAACAAACCAAACAGACCAAAAGAGACTTTTCAAAGGGAGATACAGTTTCCTTGGATACAGATGCAGAACCAAGTAGCACTCATAGTGAGTGTCCTAGTCCTGCTTATATGCTGGACTTGTGCTTTAATTGGTTAATTGCCAGTCAAACAAAAAACCCTCAATGGATGAATGCACAAGGATCCACATACCTTTGCTGCTCGGGAGACTAGGAATTGAGTTTAAACAACAATTAATTAATACTTTAAACAATTAAACTATATATACAATAATTATACACACTATAATCATTTACATTTGTGGAGATGACTTTTATTTTTCAAAAAGTAGGCAGCTTAGCCCAAGCAATCCCCCCCAGCCGATTCATTTATGGAAACCGTCACCCCGCCACATACAGTACACTGCAGCACAGCCTTGGCCCAACTTGTACTACCGTCATATGAGACTTATGGGAAGGGTACAAAAATGTATAGCTATCAGTTCCTTCAATAAGATATTCTCTTCTTCCATAATAGTCTTGTAAAACTGCAATTCTGTAATTCTTTTAGCACAATACAATGAATTAAAAAGTTTTAATTCCCCAAAAGAAACACTATTGTGAGTTATTCATCCCCTCACAATGTTAGCCGGAATGCTTTCTTGCTGTGGTGTCAGAACAATTGTGCATCACAGAACCTCTACAAATCTAGTCATTTTCCATATTCTTAGACACCAGGCCCCATGAGGCCAGCAATCCTATTCAAAAGTGAAAAAATGCTGCAACGCTGACAGACCAGGCTTCAATGAGCAGTATGCAGCTCTAGCCTATTTCATGATATATTAGCAGCAAATTCCCCCCTCAGATAATAACAGCTGGCAGGGGTTTAGCCTTGCTGTGGCTCACTGCCAGACTACTGTCAGTCAAACAGTTCCTTTTCGTACTTCAACTCTACAAAAAACTATTGTGGAGAATTTGCATTGGCTGGTAATACTTCCATATAATACAATGCATCAAGCTGTGGCAAAGCTCTTTAATCTGTTATTTTTCAGTAGTAGTCTTTATCTCAGGCATTGCTTATCACCACAAGAGGTTTTAGTAAAAAAAAAACCCTTTCATTCTCTTTTACACTACTGTTCCCTTCTGTCTCCTAATCATAGCATCATCAAAGAGGTATTCTTTTTTTAGTCGCTTCGGTATAGATTTTACGGTAAGAAACACGCACCCGCCAAAAAACACTAAATCTGGCAGGGATCCAGAGTATTTCACTCTTTGAACTAAGTGTGCAGAAATAGGGACTGTATTTTTTTTTTCTCTCCTACCAGTGAGGGAACTAATCAGGCTGCGTTGAAGGGCATAAATAGAAGAAACAAACAACAGATGATCGCTGACAAAGCTGTGCGCTATACTTGAACTTGCAAGTGGTTAGCACTCATCTATAATAAAGGCTGCTTAAATGCTTCATTCTTTGGCTCTCTTGAGCCTCGCCACCTCTGCAACAATATTAATGCACAGATTGATTCAAGCTTCAGTTCAGTTTATTATTCAGGAGTGCTCAATACTGTTCTACTGTTCTGGAAGTGCTTACCTGGGAAGTTGATACTGTGGTGACGGGCAGGTTTTGCTCAACTTGTCATGGTACTGTTGCACTAACAGGTCTTCTAAACTACTTTGTCGAGAGTGCATAGAGCCATTGTATGATGTGCTGCTCGACCTGCTGCCAATAGAGCTGGCACCTGCTGATCTCTTACTTGCCATCCCGTTTGAAGGATACTGTAAAACCTGTTGTTAAAACAAAGAAATGTGTTTAAAGTTCACTCAGCCACATAATAAAGGACTGTATTAAGTTACTTACTGAAAAATATAATATTTACAGGGTAAAATAAGAAAACACTGCAAAAAAAAAAATGAACACATTTAATAAAAATACTTGCCATGGGAAACACAAACCAAGAATTCTTCCACTAGAATTGCCCATTCGTATAATGCAAGGCATGTTTTTAGGAACCCACAAAATCATTATCTAGACTACTTAAGGATCTGTGAAGTCATATTATTTTCTCTAAACGTACATTAAATTGTTCATATTTTTAGGATTTGCACCTACCTTTATCATTTTTGTTTTACAGTTCTGGTTAACAACATACAATAAAACTGACAGCTGGGATTATGCACTTAAATGACATCCTCTGGATGAGTAGAAACAGCTGGACAGGCTCATTATTTACATGCTTGAAGTCTTAAAAACCAGTGAATGTACTGAAGTAATAAACCAAAAGATGCATGTTCTGTTTAAGTAATACCTGGCAACAACAGGTTTGCTTGCTGACTCTAGCATCCTACGCATTTGCTACTGTCTGAAAAACTTTGTAAAAGCTGTAATCTGACTCTTGGAGGAAAGGTCACAATCTTTTTAAACCACCTGACAACTGAGTAGATAAACACCTTTCTAAAATCTGCATTTCATTCTCCGAATGAACAATTTCTCAAATTAAAACTGCTGAAATGCGTGATGTACTGTAAAATAACACCTTTTACATGTCTTTAATTTTAACCAGCTAAGCAGAAACAAAACATCTGTAAGAGATATTTTACCGGTCTCTGTTTACCGGTCTCTCTGCTATTATTTCTCGCCCTCCACTTTTTCTTATATCACTCCATTATGCAACACAATGGTAATCACATTGTAAAAAAATAAATACATCTAAAGCTTTAAACCCTTATAAAACTTTAACATAGTCAAAGCATAGCAAAGTGTAATAAAGAATGGTGAAAGCATGGTAAAGCAAACATAGGCATTGTAAAGCCGATAGACGAACGGTCAAGCCTATATCAAATATGGGAAACTATAGTAAATGGACATTACAACTATGGGAAACAGCATGGGAAAACAGCATTTTTTAAAGCATTTTTTGTTAGTTAACATCATGACAACTTTTGTCACTTTTATCTTTAAAGTCTGTTTCAAAGCTCTTTTCAAAATGCCTGCTCTTGTGCACTGGGGTTTGAGATCTGTCCTCTAAATCACTGCAGGAAGAGCGATTAAAAAAACAAAACAAAACAAACAAAAAAAACCATAACAACAAGTGCTCTGTCTTTTCTGTTCCGTACCACATCCTGGATCGTTATTGTTGTGTTTCCTGTGTGACAATGTGAGCAATAATCCTGACACTAGAGCAGACATTTTGAAAAGAGCTTTGGACAAAAGTTGTCAGGCTGTTAAAACAAAAATCACAAGTATGTTATTTAAACGTGTAATGCTATATTTTTTGAAACCCCACTACTTAGTTTTTAAGCTTTTGAAATGAATATGCACCTTTACATGAGGGTTAAGTTACTGTATATCTGTAGCACTTAAAAACAGGTGTGCAGTCCCATACTCCCGGATAAATACTTCAAAATGTTTAATTGCGTGACTTGCAATGCGCAGCCTTTTAAAGTTATCTGTGAAGTTAATTTTGGCTGCTACACACATGTACATTTACGAGGCTCTGAGGTGGCTTAATGCCTACAGAACTGCTATACTGTACCCCAAGTTTTCCTTAAGCCTGATATGATTTTATCTTTACTGGACTTTTAAAGCTAATTAGAATTAAGATTCCTTCATATAAAAATTCTAATAGTTTACTGTCTTCATTATTTATTAATATATCTAATGCATATTTCCCAGAAGTCCACCGCTATATTAAAATAGATTATAGCAAATGTACAATTACTTATGGATGAAAACACATTATGTACAGCAGACCTGTGTCGCATTTAAGAAAATCATGCATTTGAATGATTTTCATACTCAACTAAGTGGCTGGAAAAGAGAAAATGCTGTGGCACTACCTGCATTCAAATATCTTTAAAAAATATGAGCATTACAAAAAACCTTTCTGATGAAACTTAAACTAAGACTAGATGATACATGGTACAGATTATGGTCTTTACTCTGGTACAGGGAACCAGGTAGGGCCAGAGCATGATAAACTATAACAAGTACAACACATTATTCAGACATGAATATAATAATGTGCAATGAAAACGTTTTTCCTTATAAAAAAAGGAAAAACATCAGTACAAACCTGCCTGTGCAATTCTAACTCTATCTCCTCTCCTGGTGGCTGTTTTGTCTCCAGATGAATGTATGCTCTCATATTCCAGCTGTTTTAGATGATAATTGCATTTTTCATGCAGATGTTGCCAGTGTAAACTGTGAAACACTGCTTATCCATCATGTTTACACAGAGTGCTCTGAATATTTCCTCTGGCTGCTCTGCTGTTGTCTCAAAATGTTTTTGAGCAGTTTGCCCTGACAAGTAATCAAAGTGACATAAAACAAGCATGTTGTGTCGTAACTAGTTTTGCCAAGCACGAAGAAAATACCAGCATGGGGTGTTTTAATTTTTATTTTTTCTCTCTCAATCTAAATCAAACACACCGACACCGGTATCACCTTCACACCTCCAGTTTAGAAAGAAAAGCATGCTTTCATAAACGTGTACAGCAGAGTAGATGCAGAATTTTAAGAAAACAAACTGAAATGGCCCTAATAAATAAATAAATAAATAAATAAATAAATAAATAAATAAATAAATAATGCAATTTGCATTTTCTTTTAAATTATATAGAAACTACAGCAACACAGATGCTGTCAAAAAAACAAAGACTTACAGTACAAAAAAAAAACATTGTTTTTTTTGCTATACATTTTACTAAAAAGTTGAAACTGAGTAACCTGCATACATGTCAGAAGCTAACTCAAGACCACAGTAAATACTCTGGAAAGAAAAGGCATGTTCTGTAAGAGGAACATCCTTACAATGAAGCACTTGACTGAAGTTAATGCACTTGCATTGTATTCTATTACCTTTTTTGTGAAAACATCTACATTAATAACGGTGGACACTAAATGGCCTGTAAACAGATGAAGACTTCTTCGAATGCAGGTCTACAGTCAACTACTGCTGAGAACATCTGCAACACAGCACACAGGAGCTCGTCTTTCCAGTACTACAACTTCTCAAAACTACTATTTAACAATCAAAGCTTAAGGACATGGTCAACAATACAATAAACAACGTTGGAAATATATCTTTCACGAAAATGTGTGTTCATTTTTTGTATCTCAAGAGGCAAGGTATAAATTTATGATAATCTATGAAAAACAATTATTATTCATCGCCTCTCACTCCTCATCACTTAGATGATTGGTAAATGAAGAGTGAATGTGCTGTCAGATTTCTAATTGCTTTGTAATGCGTCTGAAACAAGGAAATAATTAAACGCAAACAATGTGTCACTTGTCTGTTACATGAACTATCCATCACTGGAAAAATATGCTCATTAAAGGATGTGCTAATGAGCTACAAAAGTAATTTTCTGCATGATACCGAAGATCAATTAAATAATTCCCTCCACAATTAACAAAAATGATTCTATATTTTACACGTAGGCTGCCTTTCATATTTTCTGATAAAATGTTACATTTCTGATAAAATGTTAAAATTGTTATACGAAGTGAAGAACTTACTTCGGAAAAGACTTCTACTGTACATATTTAACATATATTTATACTAAAAAAAAAAAAAAAAAAAATCCTATCTAAAACCTTTAAAAATTCAAGTATGTAGATATTTCACATAGTGCCTGGCTTTCTTCAGCTGGCAAATGTTAACTGGTTAACATATCATGACATTTGTAGTAGATCTCCATTGTGTGAGTAGGGGGGCTGGGGGTGAAATTTAGTTATATCAATCTTATCATTAGTACTCACTGAATAAAACAAATGAAAAAATCAATGCTATAAATAACAATGACCATAAGCCTGAAAGGTCCCAGTGTGAACCCTGAACATTTCTTCATTAGACTACTTAATTGACTTAAATAGACTTCATCCTTTACTACATAACACTTTGTAACCTAGAAATTAACACCTCATGCTGATAGATATCGCAAGCCTGAATGAAAACGAAGAGAATGTCATCTGAGACCACTGCTAATGAAGGACTGGATAATGCTGCATGTATGTGTGGAGCCAACTGTATTTCATTTGAATAGCATTTACCATATTGTTAACCACCTCCACCACCCGTATAGTATAATTACATGGACTCTCATATTTTGAATACATTTGAAAATGGAAAAGAGAAAATATGAGGAGTGAGCTGTAATGAATGCCTGCCATGTGTTGGAGAGTAATGTTTACATTATGCTAGTAGACTGATTGCTTAAACATGTAGCTGGGGTAAAATGTAACGATGCACACACACACCCATAAAGCACATCACTGACACTAAACTGAAATCATTTTTCTCTCCCCTTTCTATGTAAAATGTCAAGGCATACACAAGGATATACTAAAGAAACTGTCAAATCGCTTTCATATTGTAGTAGGCGGTGTTATTGCCTGCTACAATATTAAAGTAATTTCACAGCATTTCTTCGGTATATCCATGTGCAAGTCTACAGGCTGTTCCCATAGAAACACATTATTTTCTGTGTAGCCTTATTGTTACAAAGCTAAATAAGAAATCTACCTTTTTCAATCCTCAAAATACTACAAAAAGGTTATTGGAGGGTTATTTAGCCTTTAAATTATGTGCATTGTTTGGTTTTTAAGAGTCCCCTTGAAACAACGAGCATGCAACTGTTCGTTGGGCAGGACAGTATTTCACATTCAAAATAGAAAGAGGGACAGTTGGGACCCTGTATAACAAAGATTACAAAACAACAACATGTAAAGTTGGTCCATCGTGCAGTTTTGACGACAGACAACTTCAGTGATTTTAATGTATCCGATTTTCTTTTTTTTCAATTTGTACACAATGGTACTGAACATGTCTGAGAATGTGGATAAGACAGTAGTGCATCAAACGAATCAAATTCAGAATTGTGCATGAATAAATCTTGCATTACGTACATCACAAAGCTGCTGCTGCTGCTGCTGCTGGTGAAAAAAATGATGCTGTTTGAAGTGTCCACAACCAGCAACAACATATTGTTTTTTTTAAAAAAAAAATTGTTTTTATGTTCAGGTTTAGCGCTGTGACGCTGTGAAACATGACTCTTCAGGAGTTTGACTTGGCTTTATGCATCAGGTCTGACAGAGACATAGCTAATGATAGTGGATAACCCATCTGTATGCAATAGATAG
Source organism: Acipenser ruthenus (assembly GCF_902713425.1). Taxonomy (NCBI): domain Eukaryota; kingdom Metazoa; phylum Chordata; class Actinopteri; order Acipenseriformes; family Acipenseridae; genus Acipenser; species Acipenser ruthenus. The sequence continues at coordinate 25,805,381 of NC_081216.1, forward strand.
GACAAGTAGTGTACAGACTAGACTGCGGACCCTACAGTACTGTAGGACCTCAGGATATATGTTTATCTTAATTTTGTTTATTTGTTTATTGCTTAAAAACAAAACAGTTATAATAAACTTATAATAGTGGGTTAAAGACACACCACATTAAGTCGACTTCAAAATCTGCATAATTACTGCAGTATAATTATCATCATCATTATTGTTACTATAATCATGGAAAATTACTTTAGTATCTATATCTCTTTAAATAGGGGGATGTGTTTTTTTCCAACATTTTATTATTCTAAGCATTTTTTAACAGTAAAACTGTCCTTTTTTGAACTCAGATCTTTGCCGTTTTGACTCCAATCAGACCACAAGCTTGCACACCTGCCGATGCGTGTGCTATACCACTGTTTTCCTAATGATATTGCAATAATGTTCTGAATTCTCTAGTCTCTAGTAAGAAAAATCATATCGAACGAGCTTACCTTTTCTTATGCAACTCTCGCCGTACGAAGTTGTCTATTGGTTTCCATGGAGATGGCGTCACACATGCTGAACAACTTCCTATGTGTGTGTCTCATGTTTTTGCTCCGGCTGGAAAACATCCACCTAAAATAGTTTTCTATTGTTAATTGAGAACACGCGTCTCGTTTTTCGTGATTTTAACAGTGCTTGTTATTTTGCCGACAGACTAATTCGTTGTAAACGTGTATGCACGTTTAATCAGCATTTGGAGTGGCGGTATTTTGTTTCGCAATATTTACATTCAAATTATTATGTTTTTGTTACTCTTGTTTCGCAGGGACGTTAAAAAGTGATGCAAACAAACTTCCATTGTACATTTTTTTTTTTTACTAATAAGAGTACTCATAATATTAAATAACTTAAGACTCTGGAATCTCCTTTATTTTATAGCAGAACCCCAACGTTTAGCAAAACACTGATTCCATTGGTTTGGACGCTGAGGTATACAGACGTTCTGTATTTGGTTTTGATGTCGTGTTTGCTTTTTGCACATTTTAATTAAATTGCAGTTGTGACCTACTTCTTATGTACTAGTTGTATAGTAGTGAATTATTTATATTCCTCTTTGTTGTTTAGTTCTTATTCACTACAGTAAAGGACAGATGGTATGTGAACCATCATAAGTGTTTACTAATACTAGTACGGATGACTGTAGTGTTCTTTGTGAATTGGTGTGGTGAACTGTTCTGTTTGTTTTTGTAAGGTTGTCATCCTGTCGTTTGTGCCATCAAGAAGTATGAAGCGTTTTGTATTGCAATATAATTGCTGTATTGTAAATTGTACATTTCGATTCTTTTAAACAAGGATGCAGTTAAGTGTCGCAGTATGATGACATGTGAAGATATTCTACAGAAGGACTGGTACAACATTCTCGGTGCCAACCCTTCTGAAAGCCTACAAGAACTGAAGCAAAAGTACCAGAAACTGGCACTGCTGGTAGGTACTTTGACTAGTTTTATTCTAGAAATGAAGAGCTGGGCTTATTAAATTGTAATGAAACCTGTCATTGACTTGACAAATTTACACACAATCCCTACTTTTCTAAACCAACAGCACACCAAAATAAAATAAAATATACACGTGTGCTGGTTAGCTCACATTGGGCATAATGACATTATCACACACACACACATATATATATATGTGTGTGTATATATGTATGTATATATAGTAGCGGAGGCGCATCTGTTCCGCAGTGAGAATAAATGACGAGAAACAGGTAGTAGTTCAAAGCAGTAAAAACGCTATTTTTATTGAACTGGAACAGGATGAAGGATAAAGTCCCCACTGTGCACGTGACACCCCAGGCAGCGCGCTAGCACTGCCTAGACATGAAACATGCTTCCACTGACAGACTCATGCAGGGTGACACACACAAACGGTGGGGAAGACAGGACAGCACACACACACCTGTACAGCAACACACAGAAATACACGACTTACAAGAGAAGTAATAGTCCTGGTCCCCCTGCAAGTTCAATGCAGCACACAAAGTCCTACTTGGCGGTACCCGACGCTACAATATTAATTCATTTCAGTATTTCAGTATTTCTTGATTATAAACCCAGTAGGGAGAATAGACTTGCTTTTGTGAAGAAAGTTTGCACAAGTGCACTGTATGCAGGAGTCGGTATGGACTTACATTTTTACATGTGCAGTTAGTTCATCATGGTAATCTGCTTTTTTTTATGATACTGATATAGCTTTAGTGTTGTACTGTATTTAGAGCCAAGGTGGACAGTGTGTGATACTAACATAGTTTGTTTTAAATGCAGGTGTTTTCAAGATGTTTGTGATATTTGTTTATTTAGCAAATGTCTTTATCCAAGGCAACTTGCAGAGACTAGGGTGTGTGAACTATGCATCAGCTGCAGAGTCACTTACAACAATGTCTCACCCGAGAGACGGAGCACAAGGTCTCAAGGACTCAAGGACTCAAGGTCACACAGCGAGTCAGTGAGCGAGCCGGGATTTGAACCGGGGACCTCCTGGTCACAAGCCCTTTTCTTTAACCACCGGACCACACACACCCTCTTATCAGACAACATTTTATCTGCTGATCATTCACTGCAGCCAAGACAAGTAAAGCTGTAATACAAATAGAACTGCAGTTGTTGTTTGTTAAGAGTTTAATGATATACTTGACCAGCTTGATGCACTGTTTTAGCAGTGCAACAATCTATTACAGTAGCTAATATGCATAGTACTACATAAACATATAATATACATTACATATGTTATCAGGTCTTTCTATCACATATGTATAATATGTATAATATTTATTCCTCTGATTCTAAAGTTAATTACTTGATTTTGACTTCGTTGGATAACAGCTAGTGTAAATGATCCATCTTTACACAGTTTGGTTAGGCCATTTGTATTCTGACACCAGTGAATGTTAAGTACATGTAATGTTATAATGATTAAACTGCTAGTCATTTCTAGAAATAATTGCTGTTTAAAATAAGATTTAGTATTGGCGTAAAGAAATTACATTGTAATAAATCCTACTTCGTTATGTTAATATGTAGATTTTTTTAATCTTTGAAGGGAAGGTGCAAGGTAAGCTGATTTGGATAATCCTCCACTTGCTGGTCCATTTTAATTACACTAACTGACTGACAACAATAACAGATCAACCAGATTCCCCACTTGGCATACTGTTAAAAAAAAAAAAAAAAGTAGTTGCTAACTGCATTTTGTTTTTATAGAATTACTTTTCAAGCGTACAGGGGACAATGCCTGCAATACATAATAATGTAGTTTCCTTCCCATGTAATGTATTCTGATGATCTTTGTTGCAGCAGGAAAATGCTGCATAAATCGACGATGGTTCATTATAGTGCATGCTGTGTGCTTCAGAACATGTTTAAGTTTTTATTAACTGTTTTCTAAACAGATCTGCAAAGATCTGGTTCCTGACCAATGGCGAATTGGCTGCAAGAGTTGTGTATGTCTGCTCAGAATACATTTTGCTAGAAAATACCCTCTGTAAATGTGTGTGCTTTTTTGCCCTGCATCTGATTATCTGGTTCTTGGCCACCAGCAAATCAGCTGCAAGAGCTGGATTGTTCTTACTATGGCAAAAGTTTGGAGGACCTTAAAACGGCATGGCTTAGAATGTATTTTAAAACATATAAAAAACAAAGAAAATATTTAAAACACAATAAAATAAAATAAAATAAAAGATTGCGTGCTGTACGTGACAAACTGCAGTGTTAAGAAAGCTTTGTTTGTGCTCTTCAAAATGCATGAGATGAACGAAATGATTACAATTGACTGTGTTACTAATCTTATTTTTCTTAACAAGCGACCGGTGTCTGTAATCCGTTGCCTCCAGCTATTCACCTCGTTATACAACAGTCTCATTTTAAAAGGCGCCATTCATGACAGCTATTTTAAAGCACAAATAATAGAAAAATAAATGATGAAATGCTTTTCACTCTATGGTGAAGTACAAAAACGTTTTAATTAATTCAGCTAGCTCTAACTGTGTACTACTTGTGCAGCGAAATGAATGTTCTTGTCAACCAGATATTTGAAATCCATAAAACCCTGTAAGATTCTGTAGTGGCTGTGTGAAAGAATACTGCATATTCATAAAACTAAATCATCTACACTTTAACACTGGGGCAGTGTTTGTTTTATTTTAATTAAATTGTAGTTGTAACCTACTTCTTATGTAGTAATAACATGGGTTTGATATGCTTATTGTGTGCTGGGTTTTGTGCAAAGATATTTTGACTTAGAGTACAGCTCTACACTATACCTGAAGTGAACATACAGTAACAAACTAGATCTGGATTGTATGATGTTAAGGAAATTAATGGATGTTCTTCAAAGTCCATTGTTGCACTCTTCTTGGGCCTGTCTTCACCAAAGCCTTTTATTTTCAAGATTTGTTTTTTTACACAGAAAGTGGCAAGTGTATAGAATAGGTTACAAAGCCACGTTGTTGCTGCTAAATCTTTGTGATCCTTGAAGTTGCCACTAGAAAAATTCTTGGATCAGTCAGCTACAAGGAATTGGACGAGCATTAATGGGCCAAATGGCTTCCTTTCGTTCATAACTTTTTGCCATTGCAATAGAAACCGGTCAGCCGTATTTTGATGGCAAAAAAAAAAGGAATAACTAGAATGTTGGATAAGCAGTATTCATACTCGCCGCTCATTTTTTCACACTATCAGAAAGCGTTTGGCCAACATGGCTGCTCAAGTATATTGATACTCACATTATTCATGGCATCCAAGCACAGTCATACAGAAAGGCTACACTGCAGAAGAGCTCAGGCTTTAATAATGTCATTAATTGATGTGGCTGTGTGAGAGGCCTGCCATACTCCCCAGGTTTGAAATTCTGCTGTGAGAGGGAATTCTCTCTCCTTTAGATTTGTGTTCTCAGATCTGCCTTAATAAGAAGAGGAAATTGGTGGGCCTTTTCTTACTACGGCTTTTATTTAAAAAGATGTAATGTGTGTTAGCAATAATCAGTGCTAAACTAAAAGTCCCTCGGGCTCGTGTTCAAACTGTTGACTTTGTTTTTCAGTAAAACCGGCTGCAATAACTGAATCAAAGGCTGTTGTGCTCTTAAAGGGCTCATAAGCAAGGCTTTGAATAAAACCTCTCTTTGGACTTGCACCTTGCTGTTCAAGAACCGAATGTTAGGGTTGTTTAAGTCAAGGCAGCGATGTTCTTGCATGATTCCTATTTGTTTTCAGTAATCAGTAATCGATATAGATTTTCTGAAACCGCAATTATTAGCAAGAAAATGTGTGAGCTAAACATTTTTGGATGCATGGTTCAATGATTTGATGCGGGCCTGATGTAGTTAACTAAGCGTATGAAAATCCCTAGTCAAATCTTATTGTGGACTGAGATCCAATGTTATTTTCTTCGTGTCTCTATAACCTTTCTGCTGAAGAGGGTATTGCTGGTTTGGACAGCGATTGTAGTGTGTACTAAACATTAGGAATCAGGTTGCACCAGAACTGGCAAATGGCCTTTGATAAATATAACAATCCAGTCATTCAAAATAAAAAAAAGAAAGAATTAGCTTCAGGCAAATAAATACAATACAGTTCATGCAGTGTTTTTTTTTTGTCTTTTTCAAATGAGTCATTCCTCAAACATTAGGTGGCAGTAGTGTGATGTTATTGGCCTTTGCTCTGCCCCTAGATGCTTTGGTGGTTTAGCAGGGGCTAAACATGATTGCAGTTTACATTGTAAAAGAAAAGTGATGGATAGTCATCACTCCATGTGTTTCACATTGCCAGCCCCCTTCATTGTACTCTCTTCAGATGAGCTCCATTAGTTCAAATAAATGAATCTTTAACAGTGTGTATAAGAAACAGCCATTTAAAAATCATTACTCAAAACTACAGAATACATACTAGGCTATGTAAGGGTGTTAATTAAATATTAAAATACAATTTGATGTCACCCCGTTTACATTTTAGGAAACTATTTCAGTTAATAACTTTTGAATTAAATAGTACACAGTGCTGTATTTTGCTTAAAGGACCCCCTCACTAATTCACTGCCCTTAATATTTTGTGTTTTGTTTTTTATGTGCAAGTCAGATAGTGAGCACTCAGGTACATTGTTATTGGGCTGTTATTTTTTAATGGAGCAATATCATCTTTTATATTGTTACTCATTATAAATGTCACTCCATTTAAGATGTATTCTAGTTCCCTGTGGCAACTAGGGATTACTGTTGTTTTAAGTGGCCATCATGTATACCTTTGACACCTTTCATGGAAGTGTCTGTTTTTTTGTTTTTTTTAATGGCATTACATATAGAATCGGGTGTTGTAAGTGTGTTTGCAGGAACAGTAGGTGATGATGAGCAAGAAGCAAAGAAAAGACAACACTGGAGATCACTGCAAAGTGATACAGGGTTCTCAAGTTAGATTTTGGTTGTGCAAAATCATGGTTTTGGTGCAATACATAGTACATGAATTGTAAGAATTAAAAAAGATAATAGGCCTAATTGTTGGTTCAAACATACAGTGAGGCATCAAGTTTGAAAATAGCCAGGGATCTGCATTGATGAAACCTTAATCTTCTGGATATTTAATGAAATGCTTTTGAACCTATTGGCAAGAACCAAACTTGTAGCACAGTTATTGCTGCTTATGACAGATGACAGATCTTATTTAAGCAATGACATCATTGAGATCTTTTCATATAGTAGTGATAAACCCGATGGGCAAATACCTTGCTGTAGACCAAAAAGGTATTTTCAGAGGCTAGCTAAGCACTTCCTATGTGTGGACAGACAGCATGTATGCACCGAGATCAACGGACACATTATAGTACAGCAGAGGCTTGGTTCCTGGAGTAACTTGCCAAAGAAAGCAGCAATGTAAAACACGAGAACACCTTGGTCCAATAAAAAAAAAAAACAATACTGGACCATTATTTTTCCATTCATAGGATAGGGCCGTAGTGCATCTTTAAACATTGTATTTGTGCCTCTTTATTATCGATTATTTAATGCATGCTGTCGATTTACCTCCACAGGACAACCTTGTAAATGTGTTTAAGTTAAACGCTGTTCGTTTAAAATGCATCATTTTCATAACTTTGCTTTTCATTTGGCATATTACCTGCATTACTACAATATACATTTCACCCTACTGGTAACTGTAAAAGACATTTACAAAAAAAAAAAAGTATGGCTACATTATATCCGTGTGCTGAGGTTTTGTGTCCAGTATGAGAAGGCATGTGGGTTAACCTCTGAAACTGAGTGCAGTGTGCTCTCTAAGGGGATGATCCTGAATGCTGAAGCCTGGTGAGATATAATTAACCTTCACACATGGTGTTTTTAATGTTGTTTCAAAGCCTGTGAAGGTACAGTTACCTTGTGACCTTTTGATATTTTTTTCACCTCTCCTAGCTTGCAGGTGAGGCAGCTCGGGGATCTCTGGGCCAGCACTGCAGTGTCATTAATTTGGCAGAATGATCAATTAATGGAGAGAAGTGCATGAAAGCGTTGACAGAACATACTGCCTAATTAGAACGTGATGAACCGTGCAGAACTCAGAGCAAGGTGTGCACTTCTCTTAGTACATATCAAGCAGACTAAGCAGAAATACCCAGTGCTGTACTAGGGAGTAATTAAGAGCACAATAGTGAGGCCAGTCAAATCAAATGAAGACTGCAACATTTATTTTTATTTTTAAACTTAGAGAATATATACTGTAGTCATGAAAAAAATACAGTTATTAAAGTTGCTGTCTGGGAAAGTTTTTATTAATATTAAACTTTAATCATAAAGATTAAGCAAAGGAGTTTCTGCACTGCAAGTCAAATGTAATTGGAGTCTTTAAGACATAAACAAATTAGCTTTTTCTAAGTTACTTACTGTATTAATGAACAATCAAGCATACAATCTTGGTTGTTTATGATTTGCGTGTTTATTTAACAAGTGAAAAAGCTAGAACTATGACTTCAAGTCGAAAATGAATGTTCATTGTGATTACGTTTGCTTTATTTCTAAAAGGCTTGTAGCAATTATAAGCAATTGCCAAATAAACATGCAATTTGCATTCAGAAGTTGACATATTTGCAAGAGGTACACTACCAAACATTATATATATTATTGTTATAATTTTTTTTAATATAAAAGGTAGTTTTTTATGGCCTAACAATAAATATACCATTAGTTTCCACAAACACATTAATTGGTTTAGCTTTTAATTGGATTTCTGTGACATGTAAAATAAACTGTTAGAACAAAAAACTTCCCTTTTTCTACTGTATATTCCCAACTGCAACCGTACACAGGGAACCTTGTATTCCTGTAGGTGAAATAATTGCGATTCTCGGAGGATACATAGGTGTTGTTAGCAACACATGGTAGCTATGGATTTTGTTGAGTTTTCCTTGTCTAATAAGTGAAATTGGAACATAGTTTCTGCCCTTATTACATTTACTGTATGCTGTGGGACTAACAAATTGAAAAAGATGTTACTAGCTTAAAGGTGATCCTCAGTCCACAAATCTATTTAATGTTCAAAAGCTAGTCCTTAAAGGGTTAAAGTGGAACAGAAGTATTTTTGTTTTATTATCAATAACATATCCAAGGTTAGAAGGCAGGAGAGCTCTTATGTTTCACAGCTTTTTCGCTGTTGTTTATAAAGAAGTCTCCTGTGTGTGTTCTGTGTCAGCTTACTGAAAACTGACAAATAGATGACTCTTATTGTTCAAGTTGGCGCTATTGAGGTTCATTCTAGTTGAATGTCATCAGTGGTTGGTTATAGTTTGACAAAGCACACAAAATGTACTGCAGGTCACAGTTACTACGTGGCTGCATTCAAAGTATTCTGTTGATGTAAAACAATAAAAGCATCTGGATTAATAAAAAGAAGACACCTCAGACACAAGGTTATTGCTTTTCAGTCATATAGTAATCATATTTTGAATGTAGTCAAGAAACCTGTATTTTCAGATGGTTGGAAGCTGTGAAGTCAGCTTCTATGATACCACGAGAAAGAAAATATACACACACACACGCAATCCCTTGCCTGCCAGTGCCAGATTATAATCGGAATCCAGCCGAATGCTTGTGAGAAAGGATACAAGTTGTTTTCTTTTTTTTTTTCTCCCCCTGTGGCCAAATACGAAGCCCATCACCAGTAAAATATACGACCCTTACTAATCTGCCCAATTCTAGGTGACCAAACCTCAAAAAAAAAAAAAAAAAGAAATAGACGAACAGCAAAGCAAAAAAAGCTTAGTCTGTTTTGAAATTTAAGGGATACAGTACTTCCAAATGAATATTTGTCATGTCCCTCTTTGTTTTGTGTTGTTAGAAGAGCCAGACTTTAAGCACTCCACATGGTTTTAGATAATGTGGGCCAGATTCTAAGCAATGGATTTAATTGATTAACCCGCTTTACTTTCACTGTAATTTCAGTGTGTGTGTCGTTTGTTTATGATACACTTGGTTTTGAAAATTGGACTTTCTTCTGTATTGTACTCCACTGCCTGAATCTATTTTTGTGTGCTTTACTCAGCCTCTCTTGGTAAATTGTCCAGAAGACTGGTTGGTCCGTCAGCAAATTAACCAGAAAATGCTGTCAGTGCAGGTTGTGACATCAGGGTTTCACCAGCAGATTCTCCATGACTCCTGTGGTCTAATTAACCTGGTTGTAATCTCTTGTGTCTTACTGCTGTCAGCTTGTTTTTTCTACGGTACTGTACCTTGCTTTCACCCCCCCCCCCCCCAAGAATTAAATAAAAAAAAAAAAATCTAATATTATGAAAAGGTGTTTTTTTATTTTTCTTTCTCAACTGTACTTCCTCCTCCTTTGATTGGCAGTATCACCCAGACAAACAGAGCCCAGATGTGCCAGCAGGAGAGCTGGAGAAGCGTGTGCAGAGGTTCATAGACGTCGACCAGGCATGGAAAATTCTTGGGAACGAAGAGACAAAGAAGCAGTATGACCTGCAGCGACGTGGTAGGTCCCTGCCAAGGAATACCTTGTTTTTAGAATACAGTATCACTAATGCCATCGGTAAACGAAAAATGTGTTAAATATTTATAAGCCCCCCAAAAAATATATAGCCGTTATCTATAAAAGTTATATAACATATACCATTTTTTTTTGGATGGGAGGGGGTCTTTTGTTTATGTTTTTGTTTGGTTTCCCTGAGTTACAGTGGAGCTTGCAGATGCATTTCATAACCTCCAGGTGCTGCAGGTAGAAGCAGGGAGCTGAGGGGGATGGGAAGAAGGGTTCTAGAAGCTGAGAGTGATATAAACAAACTGGAAAGGCAAAAGGATTTGGTTTCTGATGTAGCAGAGTGCACAGATGGATTAATTAGGGAATAATGTGGTAAACAGTCACCCAGGAGTGACATTTTAGTATAAAATATATTGTATACATTATGAACTTTCAAACTTAGGTCATCATTATATTGAAGTACAGTATATGGCACAGATACATTAATAACACACTTAATACCTTATAAAGAGTTTCATTTATAGATACAGCATTGAATGACGAGACAGAAAACATTGCCCTAGATTTGCATGTACATTTACATGGAGAAAGAAAGAACTAAAACAAACAAATAAAATAAAAATAAAAAATATATTATTATATTATATTATTATATTATATTATTTTCTGTCGCAGTGTCTGCATTCTGACTTGTAATCACCAGCATTTCCCCTATAAGTGGGTTATTTTTCAAAACCATCTTTGTTTACATTGTCTTTAATTGTGACTGGTATGATGTTAGTTATTTTAAACTGTACAGAAATAGGACAGAGTAGTCCTGAATACATTCTGAAAAGGTCACTGCAGTTGACATAACTTCCATTATGCAAAGGCTCAAGAGTTCCTAGAAATCTGGCATCCTTCTTTTTGAGCTATTAAAAAAGAAAATGCCAAAAGAGATTTGCAGTTTTGCTTTCTCACACTTGCTTGCATTTGTTGTAAAAACAGAAGATGTATAACACTAATGCATGTAATAAACATGTTTACTTTCAATTAGGTTTTTTTTTTTTAATTTCTCAGCAGTATCATTAATATGTATGTGTTTGACTATATGTATTGCTTTATTCGGTGTACAGAAGACCGATGTATATGAACAGGCATATTACAGGTAGGAATGGTGTTTATTCCCTTTATATTCTTCACAAAATGCCTTCTTAGAGTGGAGCAAGGCAATTGGGAGCAAGAAATGGGGGAAATGTAGGTCAGGTCTGTCACACATGGCCTACCATTACATGAAGTGATAGGCTGTCTTTCTCCCCTTGCCTGAGGATAGAGGTCCCTCCGCCTTCCATTAGAACCTTCAATAAATGTACATCCTCCCCACACACCGTTAATGGGGAGAGCCACTAATAGTGTATTGCCTGTGGGGAAAACACTCGGCTGCGCTCGGTAACACACTCTTGTCTAGCATTGACATGTAGGCAACATCACTTTTCAATGTGTCTGATGAAAGCACACTGCCTGCATTGCCCCACATTGACTTCTCTTCCATTGTGCGTTGGCACACAATCAAACCTTTATTTCTTGAAATGATTTAGGTCCCTGCCGCTGTGGTTAAAGAACTTTTTTGAGAAACAAAGGCATTGTCACGTTAGGTAAAATGTACAGGGAAAAAAAAAATAATAATCTTTTTTTTTTACAGATATTTCTCACTAATATATATGTGAATATGAATTTAGATCTTATGCTGGATAAAGACCATTTAGACATGTAAAATATACAACCAAGGACATGTGTATATTTAGATTGATAAATGTTGATTAATTAACAGAGAAAATCAAATGCAGCTCATTTTTTGTCTGTCTGTATCTGGGCCTGCTGTATGTGTGTTTGCTGTTAATATTAACAAGTCAAGGGATGGATGGTGGTTATTGAGTCTCAACTGATTGTGTTGTCCTGGAAATGGTTGAAGTGAGTTGATAAGACCGTTGGATGGCTTGCACAGTATCTTTGTCTGGCACATACACTGGGCTTTTGATATACCAGGCATTGTGCTCGTTTAGAAAAGAAACCAGTGACATATCTTGAGCTATTGTTTTGAAGACTTATTTCGATGGATTTGTGGGCTCATTTTCACAATGTTTAAATGGATTATTAAATAAAATCAATAAATAAGGAGGTTAAAATAAAGGCAACATATTTTTTAAACTCTGCCCTGTTTTTGGTTTTTATATTATTAGACAAATAGGGCAAGGCTTTTTTTTTTTTTTTTAAACCCAATCATGGCATGAGTATGGTGGACGTCGTAATTTTCATGATAAAATATTGAAAGGCAAAATCTAGAAATAAATAAAGGGGGTGGTTTTATGCCTTAATTTTATATATCTGTTCAAACATCTTCTTTCTGTAACGGCTCACTGTCGTAGACAGGGTTTGTAATCCGTCTATCCCTGTGGCTGTGTCTCTATTATTGCCGTGGTAAAAATCACAGTTTAGTCATGCTTGGATAATTACAAATCATTTTATCGTTTAATGTGAACCATTTAATTGCCAAAATATGGTGGTCGTTTCACAAGCTGATGTCATATATCTTTCAGCTCTTAATACGTCGTCGTAATGGGGTTGAGAAAGCAGACATTTCTTTTTTCTGTAACTGTGAGTGACCCTACGAGACCTCTAGTAAAGCTTTATTGAGCCAAGCTGCTAATAGTTGTTTAATGTTAGTCTTTGGCATAAGGATTCTCAGTAGTTCTTGCTTTTAAGCCCCTTCAATTGCACACCCATAAACCTCACTGATGAGCCTTCCAGTGTGTCCTCTGATCTGACAGTAGAGACAATAGAGCCACACATTCCTTCCACCTCATATTGTCCGACTGAATCCATTGTAGAATGTGAGGTCAGAGAGGCCCATCCTTCTAGAGATCTTTGTAAGATTCCTAACACCTTTAAGCAGATGTTCGAGGAGAATCATGAATGTAGCATCCAACAGCTTGTCTTTGTCTGGAAGATATCCCTTCTTTCAGGAGGCAGCAGAAGAAGAATGCCTGTTATTTGGTAGGATGATATATTCATTATCAAATTAGAGTGAAAACAAAAAGTACTGTAAACTTCAATCTCTTAAGTCAACCTGCAGGAACCTTTGGTGTTTGTTTGTTGCTCAACTCATAGTTGTATCTGAAGGCATGCAGGGTTTTTACAACACTTGCTGTTAATAATATATATATTCATCTGCAAACCTTGTATTAGTTCATAACTAATTGCATTTGAATTATTGCCACTTCTTATGAAGTGTTGATAGTTTTTGAAAGGAACATCCGCTATGGTTTTCTATGTAAGTCATTGATACATTACTTTATCCAGCAGCAGGAGCTGCTCAAAACTGGGTTCCAGGAACAATCCCTGGTACAAAATTGAAAAATACAGGGCTGCCTGTTGAACTGTGTTATGTTATGTCCTTGTTCTGTGGTGACTTCCAGTTATTTTCCAGAGTGGAGGTATACATGTGTTTTCACTGAAGTACTTTACATGAGAACAGAAATGTGGGTGTCCTTTTATATTTTAACATTTAATTGTAGAGTGCCATAAGACGGGGGCTACAGCACAGGTCATAAACCTGTCAGTGTAAAGTTAATTTTCTAGCAATCCTTATACAGATTTTATTTAAAGTAATTTGGTCTCTTCAAAGGCAAGGATAACAATTGTGTAGTGTAAACAAATATATTTCCTAATGTAAATGAATGCTCGCCATTTGCATGCATTAAACCATTTAACAGTTTGATCCCTTCATATTTGTTGAAATTATTGACAGCTCATTTCAGTACCGATTTGTACTGCAGCTTTGTTGTGAAATCCTAGATTATGTCCCTCCTGGGAACAGGTTATTTTGAGTGACTGGCTGAGGATTGAGAGAGGCAGGTGAAAGGGGTAATGGCTTGTTTTCAGCTGTATATCTGTAATTTAGGTGTCTATAAAATGCCAAGAAATGTCTCCTGATTTCTCTCATTATTTCTCAAGATTGGCTTGTCTAATTTGCAGACACTCTGCGTTCATCACCAATTCGCTGTGTTTTCAGAGACTCTGGGGAATAGGCAGTGCAAATTTCATTTAAAACTATCTATGCAAGCAAGCATTCGTAATAAAAATCAAACACGGACCAGTCAGAAAACTAATTAAAAAATTGCATGTAAAAGAACATAATCTGTTAAGTGCTAATTACACTCTCTTCACAAATTCTTTATATCTTAGGCCAGTTGGGATGGAAAAAAGGTGTTACATTTCACCTTTTTTTTAAATATGAATACCTTACATCTTACATATGCCCAATGACCAATTAATACATAAAGAAAATATTTAAGGAATATTTTGCTGTTTTTTCCCCCCTTTTAATTGATTAGCTATCTAACCTGTACACCAGCTACACCTCTAGATAACACCTCATTTTAACTCCACAGTAGATATCTGTTCAATTTATAGACATCAACGACCTAAAGCATTTTTTTTTAATGTTTGAGAACTAGTGCATCAGTGTTTGTCATTCAATGCAAAAAGTTAATCACAAGCAATTCTTAATGGAACATATGCTTTACTTTATTATTGCAGGCATTCAGTTAAGCTGCATTTTGTTTCACTAAACAGACACGTGTATCATTTGCTGACGTGTATCTCAGTACTCAACCATACTGTTTCCTGCACAAGCAGCACAATGTCAAACGTTAGAGTGCGCAGTAGCTAATTCAACTGATGTGACTTTACAGCTTGTTTCTGCATTGAATATTTACATTCAAGTAAATGTGTCTCAATGTAAATAAATATTTGACATCACACCATACTGATGCGTGTTACCAAACGCTAGTTTACAGAATGTTACAATGTTGTGATTTTCCCTCTAACTCGCTATACAGGAAGAATGTCAGGAATGGAACTGAGTATACAAATGCTGTGTGCCGTGCTACTTAAATCTGATTTAAAAAAAACAAAACAAAACAAAACAAAAAAAGTAGTGTCTCGCTGTAAAAAAAATAAATAAATAATAAAAAAAATATATATATATATATATATATATATATATATATATATATATATATATATATAAATGAAGTACTATACAGTATATAAAGAGTTAAGGGACAGATCATATGCATCCACAGATTGTCATGACTACACTTCTCTTTTCTCCCACTCTCCCCTGGGACTTTACATGTAGGGCCTGTTAGAAGTCTGTGCTGTCAGCCTCTCCCCCAGCAGCCCTTTGCTTAGCATTATTCTGGAGAGAAATCATTTGCTCCCATCAGCAGCCTTAGTTCTCGTGACAGATCAAACACACCTCCCTCAGCAAGCTGAGGCATCTTTGATCGGAATTTGTTCCTTGATCCACTAACATCTGGGTGCAATTTGTCAGGTTGCCGCAGAGGACTCCCAGTCATAAGAGTTCATTATTAGTCTCCTAAATAAACATGGGATGCACGAATTAGTGAGGTAGGAACATTTAATGTCATTCAATATACTTACACAGGTATAAAATGAGAAAATTAGGCACCAATCCAGTGGCTGTAAATGCTGAGTTACTTAGGATCTGTAAAACATCAATTAGTTACTAACAAGGTGGAGAGACGATTGGCAAATTTGTGGTATTATGGAAAACAGTTTAAGGAAGAACAATGCAATAGAACAATAGCCTAGGACTTTTTATACTCAGGACTGAAGCCCCGCTGGAGCTGTAGTGAGCAGTTAATGAATTAAGACTTACAGGTGCTGGCAGAAGCACCCTCAACATTGCACAGTGGTAGTCCCGGAATCATGTTCCCCATCATCTGGTGGCTTCACCTGCATGGTTTCAATACTGGTCTTTTTCACGTCCGTAGTTCAAAGTAACTCTGTGCAGAAGCCTTCCAGAATATATTCATTGATTACCTCAAACCTCACCAAACTGTCTGCTCTGATCTTCACTTTGGTAAACCACTTCTCAGATTTTTCTTCTCCGTCTAAACAATAGGACTCCGGAGACTAACATTGTGGTGAACACAGTATGGCTTAAAAAGGGGTACAGGATCTCTCTTAAATATGTTATGCTCACAGCAACCCTTGAAACTGAAAATAAGCTATAACCCCTTTCTGAATGTCATGTTTTTATCATACGATTAATTGGAGAAACAATCCATTTCCTAATAACTTCATAACAGATATTCAGTCTGACAATTTTTATTATTATTTGTTTATTTAGCAGATGCCTTTATCCAAGGCGACTTACAGAGACTAGGGTGTGTGAACTATGCATCAGCTGCAGAGTCACTTACAATTATGTCTCACCCAAAAGACAGAGCACAAGGAGGTTAAGTGACTTGCTCAGGGTCACACAATGAGTCGGTGGCTGAGGTGGGATTTGAACCGGGGACCTCCTGGTTACAAGCCCTTTTCTTTAACCACTGGACCACACAGCTTCCTATACAATACTCAAACTATGTGAGCATCATTTTCTAAGGAGTAATACTGATCTCCAGCAGTCACTGTACCCTTCCAAAACCATATTCAACAGGCAGTAACAGGCACAAGTTGCTGTAGCTCGTTTAAAATCCACCCACTCATGGAATTAGATCATGAACCAACTGCTGCAGTTGTACTGCTTTGCCTTTTGGATTTAAGTATGGCTTATTCTGTCATGCTTAACAATGAAGACACCCTTTTTTAAGGTAGCGCAAAGGAGATTAATTGGTAATGGTTGAATGTGATGAGCGATCGCTACACTCTTCTTTTTATTTTTTGTTTAGCAGATGCCTGTATCCTAGGCCCTTGTTTTTAGGAAGGGTTCAGTACCTCTGTATGTTTGACCTTGGTTACAGGTCAGGGTCGTCACAGAAACAAAATGACAGTGGACTGAAAAAAACCTCATGTATCCATTCAGCTGAACTTTGTTATTTCGGTATCTGGTTTACAAAGTGCTTGTTCATATTGCACGGCTATATGGAAATGTTAACATTTTCAAAAAACTGTGGCATCTTGTTATTTTAAAGTCTAATCAAAGATGTGTTTATTTTTTATCCAGAGGAAAAATGCAATCTATTCAAATGAAAAACTTTCTATAACATTGTAGCCCTTTTGCTGCTGGTGAAGTGTATATGCAGCTTGTAAATGCATTTACAGTGTATAAAATGCACTCAACTTACAGACCTTTTAATTATGTGGCAGTGCATAATTTCTGCTATTGGCAGGAAATTGATCTTTCAGCACCCTTAACCCAGGGGAGGTCACAACATCAGTAGTAACCAGTTCACACAATTCTAATAATTAGCATAAACGTGTTCGCTTTCACTGAGATTAAAATCACTTACAAATGAGCAACACAGAAAATTGAACATAATGTAATAAATTCACTGCACTATTAGCAGTGTGTAGTAGTGGTTAGGGCTCTGGACTCTTGACCGGAGGGTTGTGGGTTCAATCCCAGGTGGGCGCACTGCTGCTGTACCCTTGAGCAAGGTACTTTACCTAGATTGCTCCAGTAAAAACCCAACTGTATAAATAGGTAATTGTATGTAAAAAATAATGTGATATCTTGTAACAATTGTAAGTCGCCCTGGATAAGGGCATCTGCTAAGAAATAAATAATAATAATAATAATAATAATAATAATAATAATAATAATACTGGAAAAGCTACAGCTTGTCAACTATTGGCAGCTGGGGGACTATTGTGTGCTTATATTTTGAATCACCAGTATTAATGGTGCTTCAACCAAATATATAATTAAATATAAAAATCAGGGTTTAACAGATATTTTATATGACTAATTAAGGAATTGATACAAGAAAAAAACAGGCAATAAACAAGTTGTGTGTAAGTAATATACCAGCCCTCCATAAAGGATACAAACACATTGGTATCAGGCATATTAGCGGTACTATGGCCTACGTCCACAGCATATAGAAAAGAATACTGCAACACATTTAAAGAAAGTCTTACTAGCTCAGATTATCATTCAGAATTGCACCAAATCTGGTCTGATACCTTGAAGATTTTTTTTACCCCAACCTTTCAGAGGCCTGAAATCATGCATGCATAAATAGGTGACAACTGACTTAACTGTTTTTATTTTCCTCCATATTACAGCAGCTGAACTGAAGCAGAAGTGGCCAGTTGATGGTCGTGTTTGTATTGAAGATATGGACTGGGATGATGGCAAGTTTAAAATAATACATATATATATATATACACATGATACTGGTAAATACATTGTTAGAGTTCCCCCCCTTCAATTGACAGCTGTTTTATTTACTTTTAGATGAGCAGTCCTATGTACATGGATGTCGCTGTGGAGGAGAATACTGTCTTTCAAAAGAAGATGCAGAAGAAAATGTTGCAGTAATCTGTTGCGATACTTGCTCTCTTAGTATAGAGGTCATAAAGAGGAGCTGACATTAAATGAACGACTGTTTTAAAATGCAAAATACAGACGTAATTTATAATAAACACCTGACCAAAAAAGTTTTAAAGTTCTGCTCTGATTGTAACCATAACAACTTTCATGAAGTTTGCACTATGCATTCACCTTGTAGAAACTGTTTTGACTCTGACAGTTGCATGCTGTACAATTATTGAGCATTTGTATATTAAATCAGTTTAGATGAACTATTTCTTCAATTACTCGGCATGTATCATTTCAATGAAACAGGCAAGCAAATATCTTCATTATGACAGTTTTGATTTAGAAAAAATATAAATTAGTTAAAATACACTATTTTTAAATAACATATTTTGAAATCATAAGTCAGTCAGTATTATACACACTTTAATAAATAAGAAAGCTTTAGCAAACAATGGTTTAATATTAGTTTTTCATACCATTACTGAGTGATTTTTATTTTTGAGCACCATTTCTATCTAGGATGTCTCTCTTATGGGTGTACATCACAATTACTCAACTAAAACAGACATTTAAATTGGGATCTGGCAAAAACAGTACATTCCAGGACTGCTATTAATATGTATTTGTTCAGTTTTAAATCATTTTAGTTCTGCCTTGAGATAAAAATAAATAAATAAAATAAATAAATAAAAATTGTTTGTAATACATATTGGTATAAAAATATCAGACTTTTTTAATAGAGTTTTTTTGTTAGAAAGCAACACAGTTAAAACATAATTTATAAAATCCTAAACGTAACATGCTGATATGCATATGGAAATTCTGTCAGTCATCTTGAAGAATGCGCCCATTTGGGCTCTCTTGTAGACTACCACATTCTTCCAGAGGCCATAACTAGGAGGGGAAAAAGAAAAGCAATGCTGTGTCAGTTACATAACTAAACATCGACTTCTCAACATTATAAATATTTTGTTATGATTTAAATTAATTAAAAAAAATATATATATATGTCCTAGCTTTGCAATTATTGAATTCATTTTTATGACCAAGATGTTGAGCAGAAATGTGACAGTTCACATGTAATCTGTTTATTGTTACTGTACCTTAAAGCAAACTCGACCCGTTATGAGGGCGTAGGGAACTGGACCATAACTTCTTGAGTCTGTAGAGTTCTTGAGGTCATCACCCTCTAACCATACGTGCCCTTTTGGAACATACAAAAAAAAGCAATTGACACAAAGTTAGAATATATAAATATATTTGTGTATGAAAATA
Source organism: Acipenser ruthenus (assembly GCF_902713425.1). Taxonomy (NCBI): domain Eukaryota; kingdom Metazoa; phylum Chordata; class Actinopteri; order Acipenseriformes; family Acipenseridae; genus Acipenser; species Acipenser ruthenus. The sequence goes on from NC_081216.1 coordinate 25,824,982, forward strand.
GGATAACGTCCATACTTGGGTGATCTTCAAAAAAATAAATAAAATAAAAGCCTTTTTTAACCTTAAGCTTGTCACAAGTTTTGTTTTCATGTAAATAGTGCACAGTGTTCCCAATTACAATAGTCACACAATTAAGTCACATGTGGATTCTCCACCGTTTAGTCCAAAAAACTCATTAATTGCACTTTTTTTTTTTTTAAATGACGATACAAGAGGTTAGAGCAATGGGACAGGGTCATGAATTTATTAGACTTCAAACAAGGTCATTAGGCTGTTCACTAAAATCTGCCCTCTTGTAGCAGTCACAGCATGAGCAGGGCAGCCACACACTCATCAACGTCCTGGGGTCTGCACCAAGGCTAGACCTGTCAGTAGGCCTGCAACAGACCAAACTGTAATTAACTGTGACATCAATTACGAGTAATCTCATCACTTTATGAGAGTGGGCTTGTCAAAGCTCTAATTAAGTCCACAATTCACTATATGTGCAGGCAGGATCAACAACACAGTATATTGCAATAACGGCCATCACAAACTACAAGTACTCTATTTTCATGTTCTGTAACTTTTAATGTCCAGAGCCCTTAAATGACACGGACCTCTCAACTGACGCTAGGAAAGCACATTATTTTCAAGGTGAAAGGCTAGCATTACAAACAACATTAAAACAGGGAATGTGTACTTAAATATATGCATGCAGAATATTCCAGATTTCTCTTACAATCAAATTCTGGGCAAAATGATCGACTCCCCAGCAAGCATTACTTTACCCAACACATCTTTTAAAATGATTAAAGAAGCATCTTCTAATTCAATAATTCTTACCTAAACCTGAATTAACTTAAAAAACAAGCATAAAATGAATTCTAGCTGCCTGTCATCTGCTGGAACACATGCACCAGCTGTAGGCTCTGTGCACAGATCTAAACTATAGGTAAACAGGGATGCAGTGTCCAAACAAGTACTTGACAAGTGCTTGCGAAATGTTTGTTTTAGTGCTGGTTGTTTCCATGTAGTTTATTTCTAAATTGGAGTCACGGAATGGATTGAGAGCTATTTTTGCAGCAAAGTAGAAGCTAGTTACTAGACCGGGGGTAGACAACATTGGCTCTTCCAGTCCATTACATTGTTACAAGGTCTTGTGCTAACCAGTCTCTTAATTATTTAATTGATCCTTTTCTGGATAAATAAATAAATAAATAAAATAAAAAAAGTGTAAGGTAATGGAATGGAATAGCCACGGCTGCTAATTCCCTGTAGCAGAACAACTGCCAGATAACCATCAAACATGGCAGCCATAATTGTTGTGTGTACAGGTCACTTGTTCCTGGATTAAGAACAGCTACTCTACCGAATTCTAACAATTACTTCCTGTATTAGACTAGGAAACTGAAGTATTAAAAAGCTTGTTAAAAGACAGACGCCCCATTGTATTGAAAAGCTATAAATTGTTGATTTGTGCCAAATGTGTAGGTGTGTGTTTTTTAGCATTATTATTTTTCAAATATATTTTCCCTTTTGGAATTGGCAAGCACAATCACTTCAGTCAAGATAAAACAGATTATCGTGTGGTTTACTTTTCAATAGGACCTGAAACCTGATAGCCAGACAAACTGGCACAGGAACAGTACAAGTTAAATATGCTGACCTCCTTGCAAGTTCACAGGTATCTCAAGTCTCCGAAAGTGAAACCGACATTACATTGAAGAAAGAAAGAAAAAAAAAAAACCAAAAAAACCCGCAAGTCTAAAAAAGCAGTCTTTTCTCCCATTTAATTCAAATACTTTTTTTTTTCTCCTTGAACTTTGACAAAACTTAATCTCAATGCTGGACAAAAGAATAAAGGCCCCCTCCCTTTTTCATATCCCTACCCAGGTCTTTGAAATGGCTTCCTACTTTGGTACATGGCCACAAATGTAATTGCTGCATAGTCTGCGGGTGTTCAGTTAACAAAAGAAGGTTTTTAGAATAAACCACAGGTGTTACCTTTCTTGATTAAAACGAAAAATGATGAAAGACTAAAAATTGTGTGAATAAGAGACTACATTATAATGAATTTTATGTCTCATTAGTTTAATGACAGCTAATTAGAGAGGACCACGTGACCTCGGTTTTACTACTGCATGTTTCAGTATTACTTGTTTGTGAGTTAAATATCTTGTCTGAAGCGTAAGTAACAGCACCCAGAAGGGGTGTAAAGTTTAAAAGCAACAAAGTGCAAAAGCCTATATTAAATATTCATGTTTTTAAAGCTACCTACAATCTGAACTACATAACAATGAAAGGTTGATGACAGGTGATTTTAGTTCACAGATACCCCTGCAGGGCATGCTTTGAGACTTACAAGCTGTAGCGACCTGCAGCTGCCTCATTACTCCTGGAAATAATGAAAGTTCCAAAGTGTTGCTTTCTTTTCAGAATCGTGCCCATTGTTTTGTCCTGATTAACCCCACAATAAAGGGGCCATGTCCAATTGAAAATGACAGGGTATGGATATGCTAGTGCTAAGGGCTAGGCATCCTGCTAACAGTACAGTGTCAATAGTCATAACCATCAGTTTTAAGGATGCAGAACACCATACCCAAACAGTGATACAATTCAAAAGTGTGTTTGAGTAACACCAAGTTACTAATGGTGCACTTGATTTGTTTTGTAAAGCATTGTTGGCAGATGTTGTCCCTGCCTCCTATCAAGCAGGCAAAGACGGCAGGCTGACATCACAATTCATTCTGAACTCCTTGGCTAGTAGGAACTGGACATACCATGCTATTGTATGGCTTGTAGGTAGATGTGTCACTTAAATGGTAAAATCATGTAGGAATAACATAATTAAAAAAAAACAAAAAACCTTGATTAACATACTCTATCAGTTGGCTGGCAGGTTTTGGACAGGCAAATGACAGGCACCCGTGAAATGTCACTGTGCGAGCTCTGTCGTTCTAAAACTTAAGTGTACATGTGAGACTACTGAAAACTGTTCGTAAGCAGTGTGGAGTAGTGGTTAGGGCTCTGGACTCTTGACCGGAGGGTCGTGGGTTCAGTCCCAGGTGGGGGACACTGCTGCTGTACCCTTGAGCAAGGTACTTTATCTAGATTGCTCCAATAAAACCCAACTGTATAAATGGGTAATTGTATGTAAAAAAAAAAAAAAAAAAAGTGTAAAATGTAATTGTATGTAAAAATAATGTGATATCTTGTAACAATTGTAAGTCGCCCTGGATAAGGGCATCTGCTAAGAAATAAATAAGAATAATAATAATAATATAGTATTCGGACACAAAACCAATCTAAGTGTTGCCTTACAGCTTCAAAACAAATGTGAAATTAACCCAATAAGGGAGGTTAAAGGTCAGTAATCCTCACTGGTGAGCCTAGATACTGTGGAGAGCTGTGCAGCACTCTCCTCTGTAAACACCACCTTGCAGATAACTGCTGGAAAGGTTAACAGCTCAAAAGTGTGGCCGGCCCGTGTTATCCGTAAACACGATGCGTGTGTGTGTTGTGACACTTATCTTTACATTTACGTTTGCCATAGAAATCCAGGATGAATGAGTATTGTCACCCCTGCAATGAACTCCACTTTAGCACAAGAGTAAACAAATTTCTCCTCCGCTGGCTGTGGCCAGGGCATTAGCAGTGTGCTGTGATTGATTGTGTGGAGAGCGTTGCTGAGAAATGGATGCGTAGCTCAGACTTTAATCACTGTGACTGACAGGATGCCAATTCATTATTTACTGACCTAAGAGGTGTTAAGTGACATTATCAGGTGCTGTTTCTGTTTAAGTAACGAAAGGGTTTAGTGTATCAGCGCTGTTTGATACAGAGTTTGTTTTAATCTGAATAGAAGAGATTAAAATTACCAGAAGCTTGGGCAGCTGAGAACATATTGTACAGCCAGATCTCCAAGCTGAAGTAAATGGTTTATCTTGTTTGGAAACAGGTTTGACAGATTATTTTGATCAACAATTAAATATGGATTGCTAGATAGATTGTATTGATAATCTTACACAGTAGATATTTTTTGTTTCATAAACACTATCAAGTACTACCGGAAGTCACTTACTCAAGGACTACTCCAATTAATTTACTGATGTCTAAACTTGCTTTTAGTAAAGAGCTACAGCTATAAAGCAGCTCAATTACAATACTGTCTAAAACTGAAATAGGTACCAAAACAAATTCCAGTTTCCATTTATTAACTCCTACTCCTCTTCTAAACAATTAAAAAAAAAGAACAAATGTTAGAAACAGAAACATCAAGAGTAATAAAGAAGCCACATGATATATTTGCATTACTCACATAAGTGTGTGTCTTAAAAATATCAGATGGACTGCAGACTTTGTCTCCTTCTAATCCAATTACTCTTTTACAGATATTTATCTTAGGATCACTTGGACTTTTTGCAATTACAATGTCTCCCCTGAGGAAAATTCAAACATTGTTAAATTGATGCAAAAGACAAACGACCACTCAATCTTGCATACAACTGTGTTTTCTTTATGCACCTGTAGGATAGTTAAAAGTTAACATTACTGATGTGCTAAAAAAAAAACAACATTAGAATTGTTAATCTTAAAAAGTACCATCATATATATATATATATATATATATATATATATATATATATATATATATATATATATATATATATATTACATATATCTATATGGTGGTGTGTGTGTGTGTGTGTGTGTGTGTGTGTGTGTGTGTGTGTGTGTGTGTGTGTGTGTGTGTATATATATACACACACACACACACACACACACACACACACACACACACACACACACACACACACACACTGATGCACAAAAGAAACGCAACACTCGGGTCAAATGGATTTAATCAAATATTTTAAACAGTGATATCAAACAAAATCACAGAAAATGTGAACAAAAATACAGATCAAAGAATCATGATAGGTTTTCGGTATGAAACGTGACACACTGTCAAAATGAAAACATTACAAAGTTAGTATCGGGTATGACTTCCCTGAGAATTAACACAATCCTGGCAGCGTTGACTCTAGACATACTGCTGTGGGATGCTCTGCCACTCTTCCTGTGCAGCTGCAGCCAGCTACCTAAGGTTGGCTGGTCGCGGTTGTCTCCTGTGGATGGTGCTGGCAATTTGGTCCCACAGATGTTTTATTGGACTCATGTCAAGAGAAAATCCTGGCCACCGGTTGTCTTGAACAACGCAACAGTCAGCATAACGGTCCTGGGTGACCCTCTGCCTTCCAGGATGTGGCCTGTCCCTCACAGAGCCGGTTTCCTGGTTTCTCTGGACAGTCTGCTGATTGTTGAAGCAGAACATCTCATTCTCCGGGCAACTTCTCTGACAGACAGGCAGCCTTCAATCATGGCGATAGCAACCAGGTGATCTTCATTACTCAAGCGGGGCACGGTCATATCTTTTGCTGTTCTTGCGTTAATTAAAATCATTTCGAATGGCTATTTATACAGATTCTTAAAATCAACTCATTTTGGCAATTTTAACTCAACTTAAAATACCAAACATTGAGCACCTGGCGTATTTATGAAATCACATGACTTGAGCTCAGTATTTTGTAATTCCAAGGAACAATACCACTCAAACAATCAACAAACCTATCTGCTCACTATTTAAAATGTAAATAACGTTATGTATGTGCCCAATGAGCAATTGATGTAAAACTTACACTGTTGCATCAGTAAATATATATATACGATTGTAAGTCGCCCTGGATAAGGGCGTCTGCTAAGAAATAAATAATAATAATAATAATAATAATAATAATATATGTATAAAATATTCTACTAATTTCAAGAAACATGTAAAACAAAAGATTTTATCAAAACTTTTGGGTATCGAGAGAACATTGAAAACATTGAAACAATTTAGCTCGTTAAAACTTACTTTTCAATTCGATAAAAATGACGACTTAACTTTTCTGAAAAAACGACATCATAGTTTGTGATTGTGGGCTGCATAGAAGGTCCAGAACACTGTAATAAAAAGTACATTATCACCCAAACACAAAATCCAAATACTAACTGCAGAATAGTAATGGGAATTAGGTACTTTAAGGGTACGTAATGGTTAGCAAAGGTAGGTAACTTTACAATAATGGCAGAATATCTATCCCCATAACATCTAGTAGATAGGAACCTTGCTTCACAGTAACCTTTGCTCGGGGAAGTTAGGCTGGACTTATTGCAGGCACCTCAAAGACCTTTGTTTGCAGTGCTACCTTCATCAATTGATCAACATTTCAGAAACCAACTTATAAAAACAGCACATGGGTTAATATTTTAAGAATACAGTACATATTTTTTAGTTTAAATGTGTATCTCGTAGTGAAAAAAAAAAACAACACACCATTACAAGTTCACCAATGTATTCAAAAGCACAGTGGGCGATGCAACCATATTGAATAGTATACCCAACGAAGCCCAAAGTCTTTCCAACAGCCCTTCGTATCATGGCAAAACCTAAAGAAAATACAAGAAAATAAAAACTGTAACTGTAACGTATCACGCTGTACATAAAAAATATATTAACATTCTGGTGAGATTTATGCTGTTGTTATTTTTGACATCATCTGTCGACATTTTCATAGATATGCAAATTATTTAAAGGATCAACATCACAACAAAAAAATGACAGCTTCTAGAGCAACTTTGAAAGCCGGTTTTCATTAGGTGTCTGTGCTGAACAAGTAACGTGGATATTTACTGGGATACTGCAAGTGCCTCATTAAAACCAAGTTATCGTAACCTCTGTGTACAATTTTTTTTTTTTTTTTTTTTTTTTTTTATAGCTGGGTCTGGTGTACAGCATTATTGGAAATAATAAAAAATAAACAATATATGTAATTTGCAGCCCTGCAAAACAGTGCCTCTTGTGCAATCAATCAATTTTTATATGAACAAAAATCGATTTTGTAGACAAGCCATCACTGCTAAATACCACAGACTCGGTTTACAAACATCTGTGATAGGTTACGGTTTCATTCACTGCAAACAAACTTAACAAATCAAGGTTTGCTACATTTAAAGGAACTTAAGTAACTTTAAAACACACATCCTTCTTTATGAGTTGACCTCTCTATTCAGATACAATCAACAGTCACCACAATAAATGTCACTTTTACAGCACCTCCTTAGGTGGAAATTTAAAAGGCATCGAAATAAGGAAACTGAGTTATAGGCAACACATCTCATTAAATAAGGCCACACTTAAAAGAATTCAACAACTTTAATATCCCATAATAAATGTAGTATTCCATAGCCCTTGTAGATTCAAATGTTAAAACCTGCTGCTCCAGCTAGAGCTGTGTGTCACCATAGCGATGTTCTTATTCTATGATGGTTAGTGATGCGTTTGTGAATTCTATACAAAATACTCACTAAATTCATCTAGAAATGTTACTAATACATGGGGAAATACTATCATAATATAAGATGGGTATCACATGAAGCTTGTCCTTCAAAATCTTGTTTCAATTGTCTTTAAACATACGATATCTATTTCAAAAATAAATAAACAATAGTATTAACTGCTTCAGCAGATGGCTACTTCTCCAAGAACCTCGATGACAGAATTTGGGGTATTCTATTTACAGATGGTGCAATACTAAAACCCTTTTCTATTTGCACAACTTGTTTTGAATGTAAGCTCCAGCTGCCACTTCACAAAACTATTAATTTATTCAAGTACACCAAAGTAAAATTGCTGTTCCTCAGAAGCAATGTTGCTCTGATAATAAAATGAATAGGAAACAATGCTTTAGACCAATTTGTATGTCAGTCATTTCATAATGAATTCTGAGCTTTCTTCACATCATTTCTGTTGATAGCATTAATCATGGCAAGCAGTGCGGAAATCACTTTGAGCTTTATGAATGACATCCCAGAGATGGGAAAGGATTAGTTTTCAGTCTGCCAGTTATAGCGCCAGGTGGCTTTTTCTGCAGTGAAGGTGTTACCGATAATCCCATTACGCTGGCACTAAATCTCACAGACATCAAAATTATCACCAAGGTTCTTTTTCATCCCATCTCTTTCCAAATGACTGGAAGTCGCTTCACCTGAAAGAAGTCAAATCTGCAGGCAGCTGCTGTTTTAGCAGCCAGTCGACTCACCGAGAATGCCAATCTTGATCCAATTTCGCCGTGCTGGTGGCCCCTTATTCCCTGTCCAATAATACATCTGTTAGAAAATCCTACAGCCTCAAATCAAGTTTAATCCTAGCAAGGACCTCATGTTGGTCTTGTCTTCCAAACATGCACAGGGTTTCGCTGTCTATCTCTGGCAGCGTCTGGGGAATGCCCTCAAATCCCAGATCTGCTTAGAAGAATAGGGCAGGGATCATGAAACATGACCCCAGAACCTTGATATGACTATATTCTGACCCTTGGGCATTCAATCTAGGTGAAGATTAGAACTTTGCATAATAAGATTACACGGCAAGTGAATGATATCAAGGGACAATCCATATGCAACTGCCTGGTTTTCAATAGACAGTCTGAGCTCCATAATATACAACACAGAAGGAAGAGAGCTTGCCCTTTCTGCTAGAAATAAAATTGATTCACATAAATTAGTTGGCCATTCCCAGCCTCAGAAATCTCCTATCAGATCTCTTTTACCGACAGCTCTTATGTAGTTAGAACAAATGTTATGTTCTCTTTATTCTCTAGCTCCATTGCAGGAGCAGTCTATAATTGAAATGCAAACACGATTATATTATAGCAAGAAATTAACACCTTGTCCCCACTAATCCTGGATTACAAATGATTGTGTAGATAGTAAAACAAAGAAATTAATGCAGAAATCTTGCTTAGCTTAATCATCTGTAACTGTCTGTGACCTGTGAAGTCACAGACATAGCCATTCCAAAATCCATGGTTCCACATTGTGAAAAAGCAACCAAGACAAAATACAATGGGGTATCTAGGTGAAATAAATACACATAATAAACCTAAGTAATCTTGGTTGATAAGAGTGTTATACTTTTAGCACTAGACTACTAACGGTAAATAAAATTAGCTCATTGATTAAACATACAGTATATGTTTAAGAACACTCCAAAAGTAAAAATAGTTTTAAGATTGAAAATGTACGTGCGTTCAGAACCAAATAACTGTATTCAAATACATTTCAATCTTATTTGCCATTTGACACAAAGTTGCAGTTTATTCAAAATTACTGACATGCTATAAGTACAACTTTAAAATTATACAACCAGTGTTGGCGTAAAAAAAAAATACTGAATATTAAACAAGAACCATTCTTAACAAAACATATGGCAATACATTAAGGTTCTACTATACGTGCTGTAAATACACAAGTACAGTATTATCATTACATTGTTATATTACCCTACATTCTTCAAAAATTGAATTACATTTTTTTTTTTTTTTTTTTTTTTTTTAATAATTTCTTGGAATTTTAATACTACAACCACAAAAATGGCTTCATGAAAACTGTGATGAAATGATACGAGAAAGGCAGAATTTGCCCATTTGGTATTGGTAACTCACTACTGTTTGGGCATTTTCATTTAAACTTAGGAATGTGACCCCGTGTTTAGAAATTTAGAAGCCTGGTGTAAAAATGTACTTGCAGGTCATTAGATAATATGCTTTGATATAAATTAATTAAATTGCCTCTTATCCTACGGTATACTGTAGGTAACATGATTTTAAATGAATAAATCACATGTCATACAATATTTGATTAAATACATATACTCCAAAGATACAATCTGGAAGTAGAGAGATGCTATAACCAATAGTTAATATTGAACATTAATTGGCTTTATTAAATATATTCCTGGTCCTCCTTTTATTGTGCAGATAATCTTTCAGTTTTTTAAACTATAAACTGCTCCACCCTGGCACCTTTGCTGTTGTCACATGGTCTGATTACAGCTGGACTATTGGAGTTAGTTTGAACTACAATGCAAGAATTGATTAAATACCAAATATCATCTGTACAAAAGTGAAGCAAAACCATGGCCCCAGAACAGTATAGAAACAGGATTCAGATGCAAAAGACAGCGTTACTTTCTATAAACATTTTATCACAATGTTTAAAATAATTTGATGGACATCAATCAGACTATATGTGAAATCACAGTTTAGTTAATAGTCTCATTTAACTTTAAGCTAACATTCTTGATCACAAATTCCCTTCCATTTCTTTTCTCCTGTATTTACTGCCTGACACCAGGAACCAATCCATTCTTAAAAAGCAACGGATTAGTGGGGAGATAAGCATCTTCAGTCGATCCCTAGACATTTGAATCCATTATATCCCTAGACCTTCGAATCCATGATCAAATCAGTTTAATACGCTAAGTCTATTTGAAAACAAAAGCAGATTAAAAAAAAAAAAACTACACGTTTCAAAAGCTTGCCAGAAACTTGTTCTCATTAATATTATAAATTAGAAAAACATGGAATGAAGATTCTAGGATGCTGTGTAGCTAAGAAGATTACAAGAAACCCCTATGTTAAATATGATAATACAACACAGCAATCCCAGATGGGAGCTTGAAATAAACTTGACTATCACTGTAGTGTGGGAAATGTCCTTATGATCTCTGATGTCTACAGAGCAGAAGGCAACCAAGCAAGATGCTGATTATTCCTTGTATGCTGCTCATTTGGCTTAATATGGGATAAAAGTGTTTACACTCTATGGGATCAATTAGGTTTTGCTTAATTATCAGCATCATAATGAAACCCTTCAATTGGTTTAAAACACCAATTCTGTGGTATAAAACAGGCAACAGGCCCTGCCTGTATTCTCAAACTGTTTTACTCCAGCATTTAATTTACATATAATTGTGGAAATGCATGAGGGTTGAGATACTGTAAGAGATCGGTACAGCCCAGATTCATTGTACGTTCGTGCTCCATGCATTGTAGACTATTGCTTTCCTTTCACAACTGCATAAATAAACTGCAGAACTATTTCTAAGGCAATCTCGTTTCCTTTCTGCTTGCTATTATACTTATTGCTTATAACTCCCTTATGCAAAAAACAGTTATGAAGGAAAACTCAGTTTACAATTTACTCAGGAAAAAAATTGACATGTTATGTCTATCAGCTTATGTGGTACATTTGGGTAACAATCAATAGCAAGGACCTGCAACTTCACTCTAAAACAATGTACAGTATACAGTATACACAGTATAGTATACACTCGCCTACAACTCGTTTCACATACTGACAATTTGCAGTTTTCTCATTGGAAAAAACAAACTGACCCAGTCATATTCTGTCAACACAGTGCAGGAATATTACTCTAGAATCTAATGTTGTAAATATATTCTATGGCAGAATACAGTACTGGTAAATACATGACCTACCTTATTTGTTCTTGCCAATAAGATACACCTGAATAGGGATCAATATTATTTATCACAATGTTCTTGCTACTAGAAGCTGCAAGCTGATGGAGACAGACAAGTGTGTTCTTTAATTGGATCAGAGAACAGATGAGAGCAAAGTTATGTGAGCATGCAAATACTCAGATGGGTATTTGCCATATGACTTGCACATTCTTGTTATGTTCTATTGAATTTATGTACTTCTGCTGAATTTATTATTTAGAATTTTAAAAAATGCACATCTGCAAACACTGAAAAAGAGAATTATATATAGGCCTATATTACACTACATATTTCATGACATCTATCTGTTAAAATCAATATCCTTAAAAAGGGCACGGGGGGGGGGGGGGAGGTTGGGGGGGGGTTAAACCCTCTTCTACTGCAATAGCCTTTTCAACCCCATGCTGGTATGTTCTCTGCTAATGCTCCCCAATGCTTTTCTCAGAAAAATCTAGCTTCTATCCTTGCTTGTGTTAATACATAATACAAAGAGCAAGACCTATGGCCCTGACAAAATGTATCTTTTCATTTGAAAGATGCCTGAGCTGAAGGTATGGTCTAAACCTCCCACAGCCTGAATTCTCTAGATTAAACATTCTGTAAGGTTGGTTATTAGCCTCATACGCTAGAGATTCAAACCCATCCTATTGTTGCCAGAGAAGAGAAAATATAGTAATCTTCTTTGCAATCATAATCCAGACCCATGTGGTGTGGTGCTTATGAGCATCTCAAGTAGCAAACTACATTGCTTCAGCAGGGAGCCTGGTCACATGACTATAGACCCTACCTAGTCAGGTGACTCAGCAGCTAATCTGATTTAGTGACTATAAAACTTGTCAGACTCAAATACCATTGCATTCCAGCGCTGATCGGCAAAGAAGCTTTGCAGTATAATGGCAGACACCAGTTAGAAGATTAGGGACATGAATTCAGAAGCTTCACCAATGATTGGTTATCACTCCTTTAACTTGCATTGTGGCACAGTGTTGGACCGCCCTGCTGGTTTGGGGTACGTTTGTTGCCTGTTATACTCTGCACCTCTAGCTTACAAAATACTGTACAATGTTAACCCTGAACAGAGAATTGTCTGAAACAAATGATTTTAATAAGCAAGCTGTCTTACAAAAGTCGTGGTACCCCAAAACGTTATACATGTTCTACAAATGATGAGCGACTGGGGTTGGGCCATGTACTGCCTGGTAAACCCCCTCAAGACCTCTTGTTTAATAAATCTTGGTGTCCTTGAATATATAAATCAATACATACTAAAGCATTTCCCAATGCATGACTGAAGGACATATTTTGATTTGTTCTTTATTTTTACCCCCAGAATTGTGTTTCTGCAGAGACAGGTACAGCATTCACAAGTCATACCCGTATTGTCAATTAGCACTGCTAGTAAATGATAACACTTGTGCAACACCTTCTATATTAAATGATTTATCTGGATGCTGTGCATTTCAGATACGTTGACTCGTTACTAAAATGATTAGCTAGATTATCTAATTTGTGTAATCCTTTAAACAAGTTGTAATCAAAGTCTTTCACTGTAAAAAAAAAAAAAAAAAAAAGGCAAGTTACTTGTGTCCTTCATTAGGCGACTTGAAAATAATATGTACAGCCTACACAGGCAGCAGTGTGGAGTAGTGGTTAGGGCTCTGGACTCTTGACTGGAGGGTTGTGGGTTCAATCCCCAATGGGGGACACTGCTGTTGTACCCTTGAGCAAGGTACTTTACCTAGATTGCTCCAGTAATAACCCAACTGTATAAATGGGTAATTGTATGTAAAAATAATGTGATATCTGTATAATGTATAATGTGATATCTTGTAACAATTGTAAGTCGCCCTGGATAAGGGCGTCTGCTAAGAAATAAATAATAATAATAATACTACTTATGATCAACAACCACTTGCTACATTACACTGCACATGGGCTCTCGCTCCTGTTGAGAGTTTTTGCTCATTCACCTGTGACTAGCTCTCACCCTACAAATTACTGAACTGGCCCCAAACTGTAGTCAAAGTGTTAATTTATTTTCATCTACTGTATTAAAATAAAATGCTTTTCTGGTCTTGCTTGCTACTTTTCAGGATATAATTATGGGAGCAAAGCTTTTGAAAAGTACTGTATTACAGGCTCTAGTGAGTTGTAATGCCAACTGCTACTAATTGTGTCCAAGCCAGCTTTACTTCACTCATTTAACCGTTTCTGCGACATAAGGGGGAGATTTAAAAACATTATGCAATCAATGGGGCAAAACAATTTGGTTAAAACAATTAAAAATGCAGTTATTGTTCCCGAATACGCAATAAAACAACATTTTAAATACTAACTAAATAAATATTATCTTTGTTGCCGTGACATAATATACTTATTGCACTTATTTTGTCTGACCCCCCTGCTAACTGCGAATAACGGTAAATAGAAAAAAAACTAACCATCACAAAAAACTCACCTTGTTTTCTTTAAGACACGTAACCAGCTAAGACATTTAACTATATGTTATTCATAAGCTTATGATAAATAATACCACTGGGCAATTTCACCTACTGCGGGACTGTAAATTCACTTCTCACAACAACAACACAGCCACATAGCACAAACCAATAACAATGTATCTGATTGGTTAAACTCTCTTTAACCTCTCTTTCCGATTGGCTCTTTGCATTTCTCCAGGTTCTCTTCCTGTCAACACAGAAATTAACATGGCGACGAACGCTGGAGTGAATGTAAATGCTGGCACGAGGGCTAATGCTACTAGCTTCCAGAAGAAATCCCGCAGTAAACTCGCCTCCATCCCAGGGACAAGACCGTCTGTTCAAAACGGGCAGCTTCTAGTGTCTACCGGGGTCACTTCACTTGATTATGTGATAGGTTGGTGTGGAAATATACTGTGGTGTTTGATTCACTGATAGTCCTTGTGCTGTAATTTATTTTAAATGATGACATATTTCGTTATTGTCAATACGTTGTTATATGATTGCAGTCACTCCTTATGAAATTTAAAAGCCCCATCTTATTGTTGCGATAATGCTAGAATTGCTTTTCTGTTGATATTATAAAGTACGATATGGCTTTACAGTTCATTTGTTGATGGTAGTCTAGGTTCAGTGTCATTTTAATTTATATTTAGATAACATTAAAAAAAAAAAAAAAAAAGAATGAATCGCCACCGACTATATTGTTATTCATATCCACAATGACCCCCATGCCAGAATATTGAAATCAGTACAAAGTATGCATTTCCTCCAATTGGATTCTGCTTTAAAAGTAGACATGCAAACCTCAATGGTTTACTGTGTTAACAAAATGTTTTTTTGTTTTGTTTTGTTTTTATATATATATATAGGAGGTGGATTAGCTGTTGGAACCCTACTGCTTATTGGTAAGTATTAGTGTTGTTGTTATTATTATTATTATTATTATTATTATTATTACACACAGTTAGCTAGGATGTTTCTCACTTTAGTTCAAAGGCATCCCACTAAAATGTTGTAATGTCGCCATGCTAATAAGAGGTTGCAGTTACTTTTTTTTAAAGCTTTGGTTCTTCCCTCGTTAAATTAAACAGATGTGATTATTAACCATATATCTGCATTTTCTGTTGAACTAGTCAGTCTTTTAGTTTTCGCTAATTATATTTGATTAAAAAAATGCAGGCTGTGGAAAGATGCACATTCTTGTGTACTGTAAGAGGTGAAGTCGTATTTTCAAGGCAGAAAGTCTTGCATAAGAATTGATGTATACATTGTCAAATCAGTATGGTTATTATTTTACATCTGTCCTGTTATATCTGTCTTAATAAAGCTGTTACTTTAAAATGACATCCTCTGTTGAGCTTCTGTATCACTTAACTGGTATTGATTGCAGGGTTCAGATGTGTTTTCAGTAGAAACTTTCCATATACCTGTAATATGCCTTGGTTTAAAAAAAAAAAACATTAGCTGTCTTTAGTATTCCCTTGCACTACCATTACTTCCACCAGTCTACAAATGAGTTCCTTTGGATAATTAGGTGCTCGTTTTATCTGCTCACATTATACTGGTTAATTTAATCATGTAATGGCAGATTCAGGTGTTATTTACATTGTCTCCTGCGGTGTGGTATCTTGGTGCAGGGAGGGTAGCTGATGTTGGTCTGCTCTTTCCTGCATTTTCAAATTCAGTGCCAATGGGAACCATTCAGAGTATTAGAGTATTCTCATATTGAAGATACAGCATTCCCTCGCTATAAGTCTATCGGTTATAACACGCTTCGGATATAACGCTCCTACAGCATGTCCCCCAATTCCCTATACTAGTGATGCATGCAATATTTCTACAGTAAATACAGTACCAGTGTTGTTCAAACTATAAACAACTTCTCAGTCTAACTTCTGTTTCTGTCTCTCCCTTTTGATACAGTATCTGAACTGAAGAAAAGCTTTATAACACAGACATCTTATTCAGCATTCGTTTTATAACTAAATAAATATTAGGCCTGTTACGTGGTTATCTTGCCTAATGTATTTACTTTTTTGCTGCGAGAGGAGCTGCGTCTTTCTCCGGGAGACGAGATGCTTCAGCTTTGCTTCAGCCCTGCTCTGGCAGTCGAACCTGGGGCGAGCCCATTCCCTCTTCCCCTCTCCCGACCCGCTCTCCTTCTCGCACTTGGTTTGCTTTGAACTGAACTCCCGACTGCCGTTTAGCCAGGCTATGTGTAGTTTAAAAACTGCTAATTAAAATGATCCACAAGTAAAAAATATAGCGTTGATTACATGGTGCTTTATGCATGGTTAATGCAACATTGTATAGCACAATCGGATGGTTAGTGGCAAAGAGGAACATGTATTTGCTTGGTCACACACAAGTACCCCAGAATAGTTTCTATAGTACTAAAACAGTAATTGTGTAAGCTACAAATATTGAGCCTTACAATACATATAAATAGTTAAAAAAATGATTTTACGTATTGCTTCTCTGACCCTTAGAACCGTTCATAAAAAGGTATTTAGAGATCAAATATATGCATACTAGTATATATGTATTGAGAGTCTGCTGTATTAGACTTCAGGTGCACTCTTGCATCATTCAGTGTAAACTGTTCTTAAATGTTTAAATTATGCCCAATTATTTGTAGTCATTTTCTTGTGTCAAATTAGGTGCTCATCTTTAGTACCTGATGCACATTATCCTGAGTAATTTAACCATATAATTGTCCATGCAGTGCCATTAAACTGTTAGTTTGTTGTAGTTCCTTCTCCTCCTGAGACACTGCAATGATAAAGATTTCTGGGGTAGGGGAAATAATTCATGTTTTATGCTTAAAAAAAAGATATATACAGGCCACTCCTAGCACCCCTGTGTTGTAAGTAGAGAGCTACCACAGTTACTGATTTTCAAGGAGTTTGTATTGATCCAAAGAACCTTGCATTAGGTGAAACTAATGCTATTTCCTTGCCTCTGTATTAGAGGCAGGTCTGCACCTGCAGAAACTAAACCCTGAAGCTGCATCAGTTTACTGTAATTAGGTATTATTGCCCTTTAAGTTGTGCATTTTATTTTTACCCTTTGGGGGGCACAATAGCAACATTTGGTATAGTCAAAACTTAATTTGAGATTCAGCCTTATTATCCTGTATCATTGTTTTTTAGTTTTCTATTGTAAAATACACTGCAATATTTAGGGGGAATCATGAAGTATTTCCCTAGATGTTCAACATGAGTTAAACTTTTTCAAGTTCACATTGGATGAGTTTATCCAAGAAATATATTGTGATATGCACATTTGTCAACTAATGCGTTTTGTTTTAAAATACTGATTCCCACTTCTATCAAACAGGACACACGTTGATATTTTAAAATGTGTTGATTGCAGAGGTCTATATGTTTAATTATATCATTCTTTGTCATGTATTTAGCAGAACATGTGAAAACTACATTACAGAGAAATTGTATATTTTTCTTGTTTTAAAAGTTATAAAGCTCAGAACAGCTTGAATATTGAATTTAACAACTAGTTCATGTTGGTACACTATACTCACCACTAGTGTTTGTGGCATTGAGTTGAGTACACATGGAGTCTGAATTCATCCATATGGAATATCATAGTTTATATGAAGTCATGTTGACTGAATAAGAATATATTTGGTGATCTTCAGCAAATGCTGTTTATTCCCTTCTGTTTCAAGACTATATGAAGTTTGTTCACATGGAAAAAAAAACAAAAAAAAATGGCAAGTAAAAACTTTAGTGAAAAAAAAACAAACCCCAATTGTGAACATGACTGATCTGTTCTGTGGTCTGTCATGATTATAGAAAGATGTATACCCACCCCTAAAACAATTCAGGCCAGGCTAATGGGTTCTAGAGATTTCATTTGTTAGGTGCTATTGAAACACCAATACAATGAGCACCATCTGAGGAACCCCATCTGGATGCCTTTTAGATCCTTTGAACACAACAAAGGTCTGGTGACCTAAAAATCCATCAGTAAAAGACAGTTATTTTAAATGACAAATTGAAGAGCTGTGGAATTTTATATAGATATGCTTTGACATCCTGAATTCAGGACATAGACATTCTTTAGGTTGCATTAGTTCTTTTAAGTTAGGTCTTTTTTTTTTGGTAAGGATTTATCTCTGAAAAGTTACTTTAGCCAATCAACTACCTATAGCATCGCTACAAGAAACAGTATGTTAAAATTGAAGGGATGTTTCATGCAAATCCATATATATATGACATGACAAGTGTTTGTGAAATTGCACTTTGGTGAAACAGAGAAGAAACAGTTGTTTGAGGCAATATCAAAGAAAATTCTTTCTCTGAAAAGTAAAGCTATTTACATGCTTACTTTGACTACAGATTGTCGAGTGACAAATTTTGGGAGCAATTTGGCTTGGTTCGAGCAGGAGGGGGCCTGTTGACACTACTGGGCTGTGTGAATGGGGTCTAAGAGGAAGCTCAGATATTGTTTCTTTGCAGGTCATCACACCTCATTGAGCTTTCGTTTGCTATTAGTTGCACAGGATTGCTTGGTCATGATGGGCTACTTCATTTGTGGACTTAACATATTAAAATTAACAAACTATAGAAAAATTAAGCACAACATTTTTAAGGTAAATGTTACACTTACTGGTAATGTATATCTACAGTACGTGTAGTAGAAGCACGCTGTTTATACACAATAACCAACAATTTCATACCATTTTATTGTGCATTAAATGGCATGTGCTGAATATCAAAATAAGTGCAACAATATGAAAAGCACAGCAGACCGCTATAGGTATGTGATTAAAGGGGTAAAACTTAGGAACTGCTTATTTATTTAACCTGTAGATTGACACTAGGTATGATTCTGTCCAAGTGAAGTGCATGTTATTTGCATGCCTTGTTTTTTTGTGCTTATCAGGGACTTTTACCGAACTTGTGATGATGATGATGGTGTAATTATGCAGATTGCTAGGGATTATGGACAGGTTTTTAGCCATCAGTTTGCGTTCTCTGGCCATTGTCATCTTAGCGGTGATCTCTCTATTTTTAGTCTATGGTTGGGAGTTAACACTGGTAAGCTAATGTCATCAATTATCTTCTTTTCTTCTTGGAGTATAACACTTTAAACATTCATTAAATCAATTACTATCATGTACTGTACACTATTTGCATAATCTGTATTTAGCAGGTCATCCATGACTAATTGACTTGCTGACCAGAGGCATAAATCTGCATTGGCTCTTGGAGGAACACACAGCCTGTTTGTAATGTGACCACTGCAGGTCAATATTTATACAAATCATTCCCAAACCTTCGGTTCTAAAAACAATAGTATAATAGTATACACTTTGAGCAATTTGCATGAAGTAAAATGTGTTTATACTTTATGTAACTGTTTATTAAAAGGTAAAATTGTTGAAAATCATATTTCTGGAATCATTTACGTTATTTCAAAAATGATAACGTGATGTCAATAATATTATGTGGTTGTGCAATTTAGTATCTGGTATTGTTTTTTTATGAGGTGGTGGAGGTGGGGGTACATTTAGAGTTTTAACTGGTTTGTGCAGGTACTAGGTTTGTAAAAAGCTTTATTGATGTGTGAAAAACCATAAAAAGATGGTGCCTTCCAAGCATATTTATTATAGGTGTTGATATGTGGCACATATGAAAAAGGTGTATGTACATCTAAAAAAAAATAAAAAAAAAAATAGGTGAAAACCATTGGGAGTTATGCTTATTGGCTTGTTAAACTAACAAACAGGTAATGCAGTTTAACACCTTTAGTGGAACATTCCTTATGCATATCTCATTTACACTTTTAATTGCTCATTATAATATATTTCAGTTTACCCCGACCCCCCTCCCCGATCAGTTTAACTTGGTAGTTATACTGAACAATTTCTTCAGAAAAGTGGCTTAACATATATTTAATTGCCATGACTGTACAAGGATATAATGGGAACTAAAACCGTTCTGCAGTAGTTTCTACC
This sequence comes from Acipenser ruthenus, assembly GCF_902713425.1. Lineage (NCBI taxonomy): Eukaryota > Metazoa > Chordata > Actinopteri > Acipenseriformes > Acipenseridae > Acipenser > Acipenser ruthenus. Next base: position 25,844,835 of record NC_081216.1, read on the forward strand.
CATGCACATGTAACACAGCAACAACTAAACATTTTTCAGTTGACTTATTCAGAATTATTAATATAAATCAGGCTTTCCATTACTGTTTGTAATTAAAGCTGTGGTTTTTTTTTCCAGAGGAAGATAAATATGACAGCTACTCCCGCATGTTGCTGAAGTATTTTCTTGCCGAAGGTGTTGTCTGTGGGCATTCTCTTTACATAGCTTCATCCAGAGATCATCCAGGTGATATTTTGCAGGTATGAAAACGTTTACTTCAATGAAATATATAAATATTTATATAATATATAATTGTTTTCTAGCTTACTGGTAACCTTGCAGGATAGCTCCAGATGTTTCAGGTAAAAGCTGTATATCATTTAAAAAAAAATTGAAAGCATTCATCTAATAACAAAATAAAGAAATAAAGAAAAACAACAATTTTGTTTTGTAATTTGCGAAAAAGTAAGTGGACAAACCAGCTTTTTCATTGTCTTCTGTGCAGTTTGTTTTTAAATGTATGTAATTTTCAGTGTATGCAATTTTCTTTTGTGAGATGGATTATAAAAATGTTAAAGAATATATCTGGTAATAAAGCATGTTAATTTCTAGACAGACTGTTACTGTCCTTTATTTCTCATAGATATAACTATGACAAATGCCACTGTCATGACTAAGTGGAGAAAGACAATCTTGCAGACCATAATTATCTTACAACGGTGTGGGACAGATGGAGACAAGCACATGATAAAAAGACCCGTCACCGGCCTTAGATATAATATTTTACCACCCAGCAATTTATCCATCATTATTGAAAACAGTCATTCCTATTGAAGTCAGTTCTGTGATGCAGCCAGCATTAGGACTCCAATCCTATAAGTTACATCACATAAGAATCTATATAACAATGATGTGTTTGTACGCTTTCAGTTACCATTTTGAGAAAAGATCTCTGTTAGTTTACCAGCTGTTAAATGAAGAATGGGTTTATGATGTTAAAAAAACACTCCCGTTAACAAGTTTTAACTTACCAAGCTTCAGTTTTTAAGAACAAACTTGTTATCTAAGCCCCTTGGCAAACTGGCTCTCTTTCCCTTTATCTGAAAATAAACATCTCTGATGTTAACAGTACTGTACATATAAATATTTATATTGTATATTTAATAAAACAAATCTTGTGTCTAGCTCATTACTATTGGCTCGCATATGATGGGGGGATTCTGTCCAGCCGAAGTTTTGAACAACACTTGCCAGTTTTATTAACAGGTTACAGTAGCTGATGTGTGAAAAAAATGTACAGGGAGGTATGTGATGGCTTTAGCCTGCCTAATACACAGGTAATTAAACCAGCTTACAGGGGAGTGAGGTTAAGCCTCATTAACTGCGGGCTGCAGTATCTTGGGCTTCATTACACCCTGGAGAATCTCACTGTGAAAGGGGTCAAATTGTTTGATTGTCTCTGTGCATTTTTGCCAAAACATAATAATGTAAACTGCCTAACAACAGCACGCAGATGGACAGCAGAGGTAAATATTGTGATTGATACAACAGGAGGTCATAATTTAGCCTCAGTTGCAAATGAGCAAGCCTGTCTTTAATGACTTTTTTTAAACCCCCCATGGGAAGGGATGATATCTTAAATATTGCTAAATTAATGACAATCAGTTCTTGTAAATGTAATTATTTAAATGCTGATAAATCATACATACCAAGAATGCATTTTCCTGTTTTATAATGAAGGGACTGTACAGTACTATTCCGTGGTGTGTTTTTTTTTTTTTGTTTTTTTTTCAGGACTTTTTTTTTCCCCCCTTAAAATCCAATATATTGTTTTCAAAAAAGTTTTTAAATGTTATTGTAACAGGGATGACGTATAAAACAACAACAAACAAATAATTAAGATCTTAGCACGTGGAAGTATTGGAAAGGTGCTCTAATAACGAGATGAAACTGAAAAAGAACTTGCTACGTTTCTGTTTTGGGTCTCATTAGTTTAAATACCATGGTTGAATCCAGCTGAGTGAACTGAGTGTAAAGAATCTGAGTCGGTGAATGGCTCTCTCTCGCGTGTGTGCGTGTTCACTGGAGAAGAAAGAAGAGTAGCAACAGGCCACTATCACCTTAGGGAACACTGGCTTCACCTCCCTCCTTTGTTACATTAAAGTTGACTGGTGTAAAATGCTTAATCTACTCCTGAGACTCCATTCTCACAAACGACACGGCTGTAAAAGTAAAGCAGAGCAACGTGGGGTGACAGCAACAGGTGTGTCACTGATTATGTAAGGAGCAAAAGCTGAAACAATAGCCAGCCCAGGGAGTTGGACGAGTGCTTCAAAAAGGAATTATCCTAATGATCTGGGACAGAAAGCTGATCTGTGAGCAGTGCTGATTGGCCCATGGATAATCAAGCATAATGAGGATAACCCATGCCACAAAACATGGAAGGTGTTAATTTGAGGTGTTATTTGCAAGACAATAGCTTGTTTTTATTGAATGTAGAAGGAGAATCTCCTTGGGATTTTTTGCATACGTTCACCAGCTTGTGGAACAGAAATACTGTAAAAAATTATCCCCAGCGTACTGCTTTCAGATTTTCAATTAAAATTAAACTCATGGTTTAAAGACTTTTTTTATATACTTTCTGTTCTGCTGCCCTTCTGATGTTTCTATAGATTGTCATTATAAAAATATGTAACAATAACTAAGAACTGTGTGCATTTAAATGATAACACTATATAAAATGCAAACACATATACCAGTTACATCTTTATCACACTGGTTTGTTTTGTTAATTGGTACTTTCTAAAAACCGATATAAGGATAGTGGCTCCATAATTCTAATGTAAAGTAGTAGGTTACATTAAACTGTTCAGCTACATGTAGGCATTTTGCAACATTAATGGGTCAAACTGCATATGTCTAGTTTTGTCTTTTTTTGCTGAAAAAAATCTAAAAATCGTTAATGTGATCAATTTGTTCTAGGCTAGTGTTGGTATAATAGGATGTCTAATTGTTTGTCAGTAAATGTTGTCAGATTACTGTACAGTGTGCTGTGATCAGAAGTAAAATGTATTCAGTAAAACACAGGTTTTATAAACATACATGGAAAATATGGCTCAAAAATAGTTGCATTAACTGTAAGAACTACCAGACATAGGTTCTTTAAATGTGTCATACTGGATTCCAAAATGGTAATATTTAAAAAAGAAAAAAAAAACATGTATGTGTAATATATATATTCTTTGATTTTTGTTTATAGGAACTTCCAGCCCCCTTGCTTGATGAGATCTCAAATACAGAAGTGGAAAAAGAGCTAGCAAAAGCAGGTGATTCTTCGAGGGAAACTCAGGACTCCATGAAAATAGCATGGCGGTATCAGAACCTACCGAAAGTACAGGTATAAGAATGTCTGTGTATGTCACTGCGCTGCTTTGCAGGAGAGTTTAGGTTCTCAAAGATGCAATACCCTGCAACACATATTTAGTGTAGTGTATACACTAGCCTTCAACAAATTATTGTGATACCCTGAGATCTATTTAAATTTTCTAAACACCAGTTGATCTGAAATACCAACACTGATAAAATGGGTGCACCTGCACTAACGCGGACCTTTTTGTTGTATTTGGAGATGTGAACCCCATAAATCATCCCTGGGGGGTGGGGGCTACAGTAGGACACCAGCAGGACTAATATAGATTAAAGAGCGGTAGGCAGTGTATACAGTAAAGCATCTTGTCATTAATAACTTTAATAGGTTACTCCCTCCAATAAAGAGAGTCAGGTGGCTCTGCTGGATTCCAGTGTGTTTTCGTGAACAATGAAAACCTCATTAATACAACAGGGAAAAGGGTTTTAGTGCTGCCTTTATGTTCTCTTTTACCCTAGTTACAAGTGTCATCGTAAATTCAGATTCAAATGATTTAAGGTAGTATTAAAGAATTACGGTTGAATGAAACAGTGGTAACTTAATTATCACTTTTACTCACCGTTGTGTTGCTCTCTAACACTGGCAAGTAAATGTGGTGGCAGAACTGTTCACTGGTGAAACTGTTTCAGCAAAAACACGACTATAAGAAAACTTCATTCATTTCAGAGCTTTCTACTAAAAATAAATAGAACTGTGCATGCATATATGGTGTTTTGAGTGTTCTCTTTCGTAGACTGCAATAGCGGACTGCAGTTTTTTCTTTCCTAGACTTCTACACTGTAGTCTTTGGATGTTTTATAAGCTAAAGAAACAAAGACAAAGGGATGTTGAAACCAATGTTTACCTTCTTACTGAGCATGTGTAGTTTTATATGCAGACCATGCCTTGTACTGCAGCATAGATACCCAAACAAACTACGTACAGTATAGGAGAGAGGTTATTTTTAAATTTTATTATGTGTTTATTTATTATACATATTGCACATTTAAACCAAAAAAACTGCTGTGTGAGAAATTTCAACAGGCATACAAAGCATTAAATATATATATATATATATATATATATATATATATATATATATATATATATATATGGAGTTAGTCTTTAATATTTATTCTAAAAATACTAATCTTTTATTTATTACTGTGTCCTTTGCTGACCTTCCTGGGGCTCTTAAGGCAGGGCCGTTTCGGGATGTTTGTTTTTGTGGCCTCTCTACACAGGGGTAATGACTTGGCAAATGTTGTAATGGGCCACTTTAAGTATACTTGAAGGTTTTGAAAGGTAGCGATAGGTTACCCCAGTTCATTGATTACATTTGAACAGGCATATGAGCAAGAACTATAATATATTGTTACAAGACACGCCCTTTTCTGTTTCTTGGTTTTCATACAGCACCCTTAAGTAAATGTTGAATGGAGCTAATAAATTGTTTATCCATGTGCTAAGTGTGTGTGGAAAGCACTTGTAATTGGTATCAAACCACTGAGCCCTTTGTGGAAGCTTTAACAGATGTAATCCATTTGAAAAAAAGGTTATTTTCCTTCTTTTTTTTTTTTTTTTGTTAAATGAGATTTTTCTATAACACAGCCTGTTTGGCAATTTGGCATTTAAAAAGAATGAACTCCATTGCATGACGAAGAGAAAGATAAAACATAAAAAAACAAGGAGCAAAAAATAAAGTTAATTATTTTATTGTTGTAAAAGAATGACATTTTATATTGCAGGAAAGTTGTTATAAAAACCAATCTCTCCAAGGTTACGAAGTAGTTAAGGCTATCTCTAAACAAAATTAGAAGGTGCAGTTCCTTCTGAATGAGCCATTTGTGTACTTGCGGCGATATATAAACTGTCACAGCATGAAATCAATTTTCTGCTTTGGTTCATCTCAAATCTGAGGTTTCGAGCACATTAGTGTTGCAATTAGAAACATCAGCAGCAGAAGGTAGTCAGAAAGCCGTCTGCTATCTGACAGAGCCATTCCCTTTTCTTTCCTCCAGACTATCTTCAGAACTGAGGAGGTGACAGGCACAGAGCCTAATAGTCACTGATAATAAATTTATCAACTCTCAAACTAAGGAATGAAAAGGCTTCACCCCAGCCATTCAGATGAGACAGATTACTCACACTTAGTTGATTCAGGTAGGCTTTTGCAAGCTTCCCCACTAGGCCTGGGAATTTAGCACATTGAGGCCTATTCATAGGAGCCTAACACAGACCATGCTTTTATTGAACACTGTTTTATTATAGCTAAAGCCTTCTCCACCCAGCTTGTAGATGCTATACTCTTTCTTCTGAATTAAGAAAGGTTATCCCCTATCTTAATCCGTATTGCAATGTGGATTAAGGACACCAGCGTGCCCCCTGGATTCTCTAAGAGAGCCTGGAAACTTTTTCTCTTCGCTATCTTTACAAAATGCCAATAGGCCTCACTGAGGATTTGCATCCGAAATCAGCAACCTGGAGTTTTTCTCAATGAAGACATCAGATCAAAGTTCAGTTAGTCAAGCCCCTCTAAAACGTTAAGGAGGCTGGGCTGTACACAATGAAAAGATGAGCTCTGGTGGGGTTTGCAATAAAAAAACATTCTAATCCATTTTCCAGATTAAGAACAGATTATAAATCAAACATTCTTTTTTCACTTTATTTAAAAACAGTAACTATGCTAGTTGCTTTATTCCCTCATCTATGCATTTTGCTGTAAAATAAATAAATAAAAAAAGGCTGAGTAGCATATGCAATTTTGACATTTCAAAAGGCAAATACCTTTGACCGAATTTTGGCTCCATCATAGTTTTACTTTTGAGACGCAGTACAATCATATTGGCCCTCGAACCACAAGCAATTGTATCTTACTATTAGTACAGAAGTTGTGGGTGAATTGTACCTGCTGTACCTCGAATTAAAATGGTACCTCTAGTTTCAAAAACTAGACATTTCACTATGTGGGACGCCTTTTGTGTTTGCCTTATGACTAATGGTTATTTAGGAACCAATGGTCCCAACTATAAAGGAAATCCTGCATTTATAATGATGAATTTGGGCAGCTGAAATATTGAAATAACATTAAAGGGGATGGTTAAAAGTAGATAATTCTGCTGGTGTCTGAGTATTTTAGACCCCCAGTTTACAGGGAACTTGACCCACATTTTGATGTCTTTTAGACTACTCTGGCATCCTCTTCAAGATTTGGTCACTACTATGATGTTTCCAAATCAATGAGTACTGATATGTGTGAGGCAGCCACATGTCATAGCTTCTTCCTTCCTAATGAGCTGCCTTTGGAATCTGCCGCAGAATCAAGGTATGTTTGTAAGCTTTTCGTATTAAAGTATTATGGTTAAAAATAGATTTTTTTGTTACTTAAGATGGCATATTGATATTTACAATTCTTTATTTCCTTTAAAATGATTTTGCATTTGGATGTGTCAACCTAAGGGTTGCCTTGCATACTGGTAAACAATTCCCTATTCATGGTATACAGTATGCTAGGTAATGGACAGTATGATTGGTTGTGTTTTATAACATATGCTTAACTAATAAAGATAAGAACCAACTTTATACATTTTGCATTTAAAGTACATCTCAGTTGTAGAAGAAGCAAATTAGCTAGTAAAAGGGTTTAGTGAATTTAAACAAATAAAAACAGTATTTACTTTTTTGGTTTTACGGTTTTAAGTGTCTCCCCTGTATCAAAGGACAGACACGTTTTTTATATGAATACATGGTAAACAAAGCAATCTGGTCAGTTGCACACAGAGGTTTTCGTTTTATTAAGCTCCATGCTTTATTTTAGCTAACAGGCAGTTTTTAAGATACTAAAACGTACTGCTGGCCAATAAATCGCCTGTTTGCTCAGTAAAAAGTTCAGTTGACTCATGTGACCAAAACCAGTCCATGGAAGTGAGCTGCTTTTAAAAGCTGTGTTGATTCTAGCTCAAAATAAATAGACAATAACTGTTTATTTTAACTGTTTAGTGATAAATAAAATGCTATAAAAGAATTCATGGAAGACATTAAAACATCATTGGTAAAATACTATATGTGCTGACACATGTAGGGATAGATCATTTGCGCCTTAAATAGTAATTAAATTACTATTTAATTTTAGACACCAAATACAATTAAACAGTCAAATAAATAGTAACATAACTGTTTTTATCTGGTTTGTAGTTGTGTAAAATGTGTTTGCATTAATTAACAGAACAATGTACTTCATTTGTTAAACCGCATCTACTGTACGGTTCCAGCAATATGTGGGAACTGTGTTTCATTCCTCAAGAGTGCCACGTCTGTAAAAGACTGTGGAAATAGCTTGAGAGATGTTAATGGGGGGGGGGGGAAAAAGAGTGAATAAATAAACTTTACAGAAACATTTTAGAATTTGTTAAGAGCTCGGGCAGATCATTTACCAAATTACAGACAGCAGTACCTTTTGACACCGTATTAACTTCTTTTCATGACAGTCATAAATATAGAAAATATAACATCCTGTGAAGAGAAGACTCATCAGTGAGACAAAATGACAGCTCATTGACTAAAAATTAATCCTTTAAACTGGCTTTTCATACATGCAAGATGCCCCATGTTGACTTCCTGACTAATAAATTGGGCTATTTTATGGTATCATGTAATTGGTATAAATTACTCACCAGGTGATATGGACCCTGTTGTTAAAATGGGGCTACTTTTATAACAGAAAAAAAGAAAGGTCTTGCCGAGCAGTGGTGTACTCAGTCTCTTCTCGGAGTTTAATCTTAATTAGCTAACACATTTGCTCTTGTAGATTATCGCCTACCTCTTATCATTATCTATATGATCTGAAGCTCAGCAGGAAATACATGATATTATATATTAGTGATGACTGTGAAAAACCAACACAAAAAAGGACAGATTGTTTCATTACAGTAAAGAATACAATTCATGTTGTACTGCAGATCTTCATACGGGAGAAGTGTTTAAATAATAATGTTACCTTTATCAAGTATTGTTCTAATTAAATAAAATGGTATGTCTTATTTGTATGTGGTTTATGTAACACTTGTCCGGAAGAGTTCCAACACAATGATTGCCTTATCCTTCTGAGCAAAATGTGCAAGTAACTAATTTTGCAAATGTCTAGTTGAGTTTTATACTAAAAATAAAATGGTGTTATTCTGGAAATGTGCCTTTTAAAATAGTGCCTGTATGCCATCGCTGATTTGGCTCCGTTTTTGGGAGGGGTATCTAGATTAATCAGTAATTACATTTCCTATTAGTTTTATTTACTGTCCATGTTATTTACTTTTATGTGTCTTGTGTGTTTACTGAACTGCAGAGCAAGTGGATGCTGTTTTGCCTGTTCAGAGGCTTAGCATTTCGCATATATCTAGACATTTGCCTTTTAAATGTGCTAATAGTCTACAATGTAAAGTGGTTGTACTTCAGTTTATAACATATTGGGTTAGATGCATTTGGTCCAGTGAAAAAAAATATACAAATATCTTTATTAAATAACTGAGAACCTACACACAGTTGTCTTTTTCTAGCACTGTAATACAAGTTTGTTTTCCTCTACCAAATAAATAAATAAATACTGGTCCAAAATCATGCACTGGAGCTAAAGGCGCAGTGCGGTCATGCACATCAGTACAAAGCCTGAAAGATGAACATTTCAGATGTACACATTCTTTGCCTCTGCATATCAGCTGACCTCTGATCCTGAGCTGTTTTGCCTCTTGGGCATTACAGACAGTTATCTCTATCACCGGATATAGCTGATTTCCACATTCACCCACTTAGTAAGTTTCAGTGTTTACACTGCTTAAAAACAAATTACCATCTGTTTATTCACGCTACAACATACACCCAGACTTGATAATTATGAGAAGATAACAAGATTATCTTTCTATAAAAAAAATCAACGCGCATTCATATTCCAGGCTTACTTGTCATATACTTGATTCAGAATGAACAATGGAATCTTTCATAATCTTTATTTATTATGATATTTTTTTAGAAATTTGCAAATTCGATGCATTACTTTGTGCATCTTTATTGTTCAAACTTAAGCATGTTTTTTTTATTTTTTATTTTTTATTAAATTAACCAAGGTCACATGCTTCCTTGCACACAAGCCCAAAATAAGTACCTGTGGTGGCTGTTATGAATAGTAATGTTGTGACATTTACCCAGGTAGATTGGCCATGATATAGCATTGACAACTGTGTGTTTTGACAGATTAGCCAGCATGATGGTTAGTGTACTGGGCAGCAGTGTGGAGTAGTGGTTAGGGCTCTGGACTCTTGACCGGAGGGTTGTGGGTTGAATCCCAGGTAGAGGACACTGCTGCTGTACCCATGAGCAAGGTACTTTACCTAGATTGCTCCAGTAAAAACCCAACTGTATAAATGGGTAATTGTATGTAAAAAATGTAAGTCGCCCTGGATAAGGGCGTCTGCTAAGAAATAAATAATAATAATAATACTGGTGTGTTGTACTGTGCTGACCCTCAGCATGAGGATGTCCACCCTGTTCGACTGTTTTAAAACAAGCCTTAAAAAGGGGCATTGTTCCACAAGTGATGTCTATAGGGTTTGTATTACCTGAGTTGTTTTGTTAATAAAACGATTGTACAAGATGAGCTCAGGTGAAGAGGACATTGATCAGGTGTGCTTGGAATAGCAGTTCATTAACGATGTTTTAATCATCTGTGATTTTACACAGAAATGCTGTGGTGGTTGCATCCTTTAAGTTGCTTCATTAAATCATTAATTTTCTTGGAGGTAAGTGAGGCTGACATAATGAAGCCATCTTGGTCTCAGCAGATTTTCTCTTTCATGGAGTGTCAGGGTACAGAGGTAGTTAATAGCAGACAATCACAGCTGACTTCTGATGTTTTAATTGATTCATTTGAGTTATCAGTATTTTCCATTAACTCTTTGAGAAATGGATTACAGACTGCAGTGCTTTGTACATGTGTCAGCTATGCAGCCATGAAGTGTGATCATCAAAGCTGTAACTGCCAAACTGGTTATAAAAAAAATCAAATGCATATTGTAATATCATAAATTCTTCTCATTATTCTTTCCTTTACTGTTACTGTGCCACTGTCAACTTTAGTCGCCCCAATAAAAAACTGAAGCTCTTGACACTGGTCGTCAGCAGTCATCCTATACTATAATTCCTGGTTAAAAAACATGCACACACTTCATCATACAGCTTAATAATGTACACTTTTTATACTTTTAATCCCTGTCTGTTTGTACTAGTTACATTCAGATAGAAAGGAGGTTACAACATTTTTGTTGGGAAAGAAATGATCCACTTGTTCCAGGAATAGTGGTCTAGACGGAAGTCCTTATCAATTTTTTTAACATTTTATTTTGATTTTTACGTACAGTGGCAAATTATATGTATTTTTTTTCCTTCACTAACCTTTGACAAGTATTGTTTACTCCCCCCCCCCCCCCCCCCCCCCAAAAAAAAAAAAGTTAAATGAATCTGCATTTAAATAACATCCCTAAATCTGATAACAGCCATTACCGAGAGGAACATAGTGGAAGATAGAGGATTATTCCAGCAGGTTTTGTCACTATACAGGAAGAGCACAGCTAACTGTGCAGCTTGATCTGTATTTTGCCTCTAAAGCCTGTTTTTAATCTGTTGCTCTGCATTAATCCTTTTTGTTCTACAGTAATATGAACATGGGCTATATCAAGCTGCTGCGATCCATCCAGGGAGTCATCCACAAGGAAGGATTTGACGGAGCTGGTCCCCAGGTAGGGAGCATGAACCCTCTGCGTCTTCTGTAATCAAGTAACTAATGTTGTTTTCATAACGCTCTCTGGAGGGTTTGAACCATGAGGGTTTCGAATAATCAACAGTGAACAAGCTGTTTCTAAGCACTGACGAGGTAAACAAGCAGAGCAAAGACATCGTGTGGGCAATATGTTAATGTTCATTTAACTCTCACTCTCCCTGGAAATAGGCATGCTGAGTTCAAGTTCTTTCATTTCTAGAAGAGAAAACGTAAATAGAGGAAAGAAAAAATAAATAAAAAATGCTCAAATCTATCATGATTGCTAAATGTTTGTGTGTCTGATTTGCCATTTTTGGTAAAGCCACAATTCTGGAAATTAAAAAGTGCTTAGCTCATTTAGGAATTCTAGTGAAAGTCTCTATTTGTTCATTTTGTCTGTGTGTCTTTTCTGATGATGTGCTTTAGATATAAAGTGAAAAGTACAGTTTGACACTTGCACAATACACCTTTATGAAATATGCTGTTTTATCATAACAGACACTCTTGTTTATCCCTGTGAAGTTGGCAGCATGTATAACCTGTCTGCTTAATTTTGGCTTCGGTTTTTCCATTCAAAAGACTATCCCTGCAGTGTTCACCAGATATTTGAGTGTACATTTATAAGAACTATAATTAAAACAATTCTGTACCTGCAATAGGATATTGTAAATGCACAAAACAAACGTTTGTTTAAAAACTGGTGTTATAAAAAATAATATGGCAGGTTTATTTTGTAAATCGACCTTTGAGTTATGAGAATTGGAATTTAGAACGACATCTGTTGGTAACATTCAACTGACTGTTCTGAAGCACACAGTTCTGGACTGCAAGATACTATTGTCTTGTTGTGCAGCCCCTAAGTGTTGGCAAGTTGCACTCTCATATTTGAGGCCAAAAGCTCAAAAACCTCCTGTGACTCTTGCACCATCAGCATTGTTTTCCAAAAAAAAAAACATGGGCAAATATATTGCTGTTTTAAAATGAAATAGCATTCTTTTTGGACATCACTTTTACATTAAAGCAACAGACTGATGTCTATCGTCTCAGCTGTGTTAGAAAATACTGTTTTGAACTTGATGTATCTGTCAGTTAGGATTCATTCTGTATTCTATCAAAGTCAAAATTATTTCCTAGCTTTTCAGTGTAAATCATAAAAAATTGTGTTTCGACTGGAGTGAAGTCTCGTTACCACACTCTCTTCGCTGTTTGCAGCACTTTTGTCCAAATCTAGCTTATAATAAATGAACTTGCAGTCTTTAGTGAGATTTCCTCACAGATCCAGGCAGACTTGTCTTCCCTGTGGAGTGGATGCCCCTCTGGAGAAGTAAATTGGTCCCTGACAGGCACCTCACCCCCCTTTCCTGGAGTAGCCATGGCAACAGGCATGTCATAACAGTTCCCACAATATCGTGTGTGGAGCAGCTTCTCCAGCACACTGACAGCTCTTTGGAAGCAGGACATTTTTACAGAAAGCAAAAAGCAAATGACACCCACACCCAGGGAACCTTTCAGCCAAATAAACTGCTACTGTATGTGACTGAAACAGTAAGGTTTATTTTTCTTAGATACGCAGGTTTTTATAGAAAATGTTGTTTATACACTACAATGTCAATGGCTGTGCTGATGTTCAGTTATGAAGCTATGGTTATTGTAAATCACAAGTTAACTAGTTCTATGATTCAGAAGTATTCTACAAAATACAATTTTTCTTCTTAAAGTCTGAAATAAGTCTGCAGTTTAGTATCGCATATATATGCGCGCACACACACACACACACACACACACACACACACACACCAGTTTTGGAAGTTTGTGCATCCTAGTTTAAAGCAAGATCAATAAAAACAGGAAGATTGTGGCACATCACTAATATATTTGATAATACTACTGTATTATTTTTGGCTAGAGGTGTAACTTTACCAATTGTTTTTCCCTTTAGAATAATGGAATTAATGCTTAATGAATTTGGCTCTATATATTCTTCGCAGTCTGCAGTTAATGCTTCTGTTTCAAATGTGCCAGCTTTTGCTAACATAATATTGGTATTTCTGTGTTACAGGTTTAAGCAGGAACTAGAAGTGTAAAAAATATTGATCGTCTTTATAGCAGGAATTGATTGCAGTTGGAGGCCTAGCACACTCCGATCCTGTCCTGGCACTTCCCTGGTAGTTCTGTAGTCTTTTGCAAGACCCTACAGCCAACTTGCCTTGTTGATGTGCCAAAAATGCAACTTGCTTTTGTATGTCATCAGACATTCTGAAAGCAAGTCTAGACAGCTTTTCAAAAATCTTATTGTCCCCCTGTCCTGTGGCTCCTCTATTTGACAATTGTTTCATATAAAATGTAACTGATGTTCTGCTCCCATAACAATAATAAGCACAGCAGTATGACTTTTGTGTTATAGTTGACAAAGGTGCAAGATGTAAACATGTAATGATTTAGGTATTTCTATGTGTGAGTGTGTGTGTGTGTGTGTTTTAAAGTTTTGAATGTGTTATTACTGTATACCTCTGTCTTTCTATATGCTTCGGATTCTCTATTTTTATAAAACAAATACAGGACCTTTTGTGAAATGATCAAGCTCTTTAGAAATAAACAGATTTTTTGGGGGTGGGAGGGTGGAAATACTGCATAAACAAGGAAAACTTTGAAACATTTACAGTGACTATTGTATTTTAATAGAACAAGCCAAGAAGTATTCTCAGGATAGGAGTCCATTCGCTTGGATCAGCCCTTTGGGGTGATGACGATATCTGTTGTAAAGAGAACCCAGAACATGCCCACAGTCTGACAACATTTCTGTACAGCCTGCGTGCGCTTCTCCGAACGTCGCTTTCTGTTTGTATGGTTACGGTGCCTTCACACCTCATTCAGGTAAGCTTTATAAAATATAAATGTGATTAATGTATTCCAGTCGAGTGAGTTTTTGGAGACCAGATCAGATATTGGCATCAAATATGACATTCTGTGTTTTTTTGTCACCGTGACATATTTTTTACTGTGCACCAGATCCATTGAAGGATATATCTTGGTGTAAACTTTGCTGGTATGATTTAATGTTATATTTTTGTGACAAACGGTACAGAGGTATACATAGTTGTAAAGAGTTCACTATCAGGTCTTTAGGTTTATTGTATTGTGGGGTTTAACTTCTACTTTATTTTCTTGGTGAAAACATCTTAGATTTTGTATACATTATTTATCAATGTTATTCCAGTTTTTTGCTACACAATATGAAATGCCCAATTCAAATTTGGAATCACCTCTGAAACCCACTTACCAATCACAAGGACCAAAGGTCAGTGGCCGAACTCTGTTCCTGCTATCAAGTCAATCGTCTCTCTTCACCAGCCGAACCTTACCAAGCTACTTAACCTTGGAGACGAGGCCCAGCTTGGGTAGTCTCTGCCTGGACTCATTGGACTCGTGGCCACTAGGGGGCACTGAAGTAAACTACCCTCAGCCCATTTCCCTCTTAACCCTACAGAGTTTTCAAAGGCCAAAGTTGCACACCTTTGGGCTCCAGCTAAGACCAGCAATTGGGCACAAATGGGATTCAAACCGCTCTAGCATGACTCAGCATGCACTCCAAGCGATGGCGCTTTTTATTAGGTGACTTTTTAATGGTGCTGACACCCGTAATAACTTGTTTGTGTCCTAAAGTGTACTGACATGGCTTGTTAATCATTGCTTTTCTTCTCCTTGTCAATGCAATCTGAGGATTTGAAAGCTGCACTGAGCCACCTAGCTGCGTTTTCTCGCAATACCCAGACTAGCATGCCTTAAGCACGGCTGTCTACTTCTAGGATCAGGTGGAAATCCTTTGTCCATCCTTGTTTGGCTGTTTGAGCAAACACGCCTGATTTATAGTGAACTAGTATCACTGTAGGGTGAATTATCAATGTCCATTAATGTGTACAAGATGCTATTTAAGGCAGACCTAACTCATTACACATAGAAATGTGTGTCTATGAGCTAAGGATGACCTTGGCATTGGCCAAGATTTAATTGGAACCTTGACCTTAAATGTGAGAGACCAGCACAATAAGGCAGCTGGATTCTAGTGAAAATACTCCAGAGCTGTTGAGTTTAATACCAGATTAAATGGCTTTCGATGTTCACAGCAGAGTAAGATATAGATTTTCATCTAAACATTACAAACAGTAAAAGTTCAAAAGTATTTAAGCAAAGTACTAACTTTTATATTTTAGGTTACATGCATTAAGCAATTTCCAAATTCTCTAAATAATGAAATGCACAGATTTGGCTGTAAAAACTGGGAAAAAAAAACTATGCAACGACTCTAATTTGGGAAAACAATTATGTTGAGATGTTGAACTTCTCATGCCTGGATTGAGCCAGTGTTTCCCTTTCCAGTAACAAAAGAGATTTTCTTTGTGATGTACATCATATACAGCAATATGAACGAAGGACTACAGTTTATATTGTGTGTGCATTATGCAGGATGTACATATCTAAAATGCTGTAATGGGTACATTTTAAACATCCACTTAAAAGGAATGCATACAATGCGATAATAAAATACATTCTCCATATAAGGCTTAGGACTGACTGTTTTGAAGGCTGACCTAATTTTACAGCCAACCAGGAATTGCATTAAAACTCAATACGTTTGAAGAAGAACAGAGCGTTGTACCCATTCAAACAGTTTGCATTTTTAATAAGCGACGGGCGTCATTTTATCCCATAGTTATATCTCCAACCCACCCCCACCGAACTGCAGAAAATGTTCCAGTAAGTCCATTTTAAAAATGGTTAAACTTGGAGCTGCTGCAGTTTGAAGATAGAACTGCCGAGTGAGCTGTCATTATGAGGAGCGGAGCTGCAGAGGGTTTTTTTTTCCAGAGGCCTGTGTTACTCTTTTCCCAGGGCCCCCGCTGTGCAGTTGTTTCACTCGCCAAAAAGCCTGTTAAAGAGTCCCCCTGAGCATGTGTGAAGCCCTCCATGTTAATAGTTAATTGGAGAGGATGGCAAGATGAGAGGACAGCCATGTGGGCTCTGAGGACGGACCTTTACATTTAATGACAGCAGCTGTTCGCATTGTTAAACAACTCTGTTTTATAAGTTTTGAGGCAGATCAAAGATGCTCTTAAGAAAACGGATGAATTGGGAATTTTATGTTATTATGTAGTATTATATGTATGGACGCTTTTCTTGTTTGTATTCATCTCTAACTCCGTTTTCATTCAGTCATTATCCCAGGGCTTGGCAGAAACAGATAATAGATCTAATGGGATCTGATAAAGAATTAGTTTAACTAGTTTTCTGAAGCATGTCTGGTAGTTTTTAAAGATACATCTAGTGAAGGGAAACTCATTAAAAATATGAATCAGTCTCATAATTAACATTGTTAAACAATCCTAGCTTTATAAAGACAAATACCCTAATTGGGCTACCATAGCTGTTAGAGTGAGTAAATGCCTTTGTGTAATTATTTGTCTAATGAAAAGTCTGTATTAATAAGGTTTATTTTAGCATTTCTCATGTGGGCTAATGAGTTTCCTTTCAATGTGTTATTGTCCTTATTCCTTTTGATATGTTTAAATATTAATCTACTGCAATATTAATACACTGGTGCTTAATATCGAAGTGAAAAAGGAATTTAACAGTACTATTTGCTAATTTTATTACAAAATTGTTGAAGTTCATATTTATCATTATAAAACTTTTTTTTTTTTTTTTTTTTTGGCTAAGGTAAAAGTATGTAAGTTGTGGCTTACTGGAAATACCAAAAGACTTTGTCTTTCGGCTAAGCATAATATGTTTCATATAAGTAGTGTGTTATGCAAAAGATGATTTTCTGTATACCAGTATGCAGTATTGATTTATTTATTCTCCATAATACTGATTTGGAAATCAATTTTAGTAAGCCTCTCAACCAAGCTGCCTTCAGAAGTCTTAAGAGAGAAAATATGCCGTGACTGCTGGTGTTGACCTGTAATCCAAGATGGCTGCCACTTGGGTGTTTTGTGTCTGTCGCATTCAGAAAGCAAAACGTTAAACTGCTGTTTTTAAGTCCGAAAGGACTGTTTGCATTTGATATGTGAAACATTTGATTATCTGCATGTTTTTGGACATAACCCTGAGTCTTCCTTGTCTGAGGCCTTGGGTTCAGCACAGTTTTAGTCAAAGCCTTCGTCGCAGTGTGGAGATAGTCGTCTGTTTAGGCATATGGAATATTTGGCTGCTGGAGCAAGCAGTCTGTGGACGGCCCAGTGTCCAAACACAGACACAACTGTTCTGTAAGCAGAAGGGAGGGAACCCCTGTATTCACCCCATTCTGAGAAAGTGATGACACTGTTAAAAACAGATGCCTATTTATGTCTTAGGTCTTTAATACTTGCTCAAATGATGAAGTCTATTTTAAAAGATATGTTTTTTTGTTTTGTTTTTTGTTAGTAATTTAACAAAACATGAATTGTAATAGGACAATAGATATTGATCTGAGATTATTATCTGAGATTAGTGTATTAAATCTAAACGGTTGCTTTTCTAAACCGTGCCAAACAAAATACTGACGTTGTGCTCTAAATGTAAACTATTAAATAACTTGTGGGACTTTAAATTGTGTCTGTAGACTACTTCACTTATTGTATGAAATATATTTCTTATATTGACATATACAAACCATTCCTATGTATATAAATATACTGTAGATTTAAGTATCAGAAACTAAAACATTTTAAATAGTAATATAAAACCGCAATGCAGTTTATATATATGTATATGTATGTGTGCCTTGCTGTTTTAGTGCTGAAAGTGAAAATAATTTGCCCCTTTACCATTTCCAGATTGAAGACAAATAATGAAAAATAAAAGCTCCAAGCCACAAATGTACTCTGCTTTCTATTAATTTTTAATTAGCCCAGCAAACCGTACTAAGTGCTGAAACCTTCCAAAGAGTTGTTAGTGCCACAGTTGACCTTAAAGTTGAATAATAACTCGCACACGAACCAAGTGCCGCTGCAGCATAGCCTAACCCGATGCAAAGAAGTCCTGGGAGATTTAAAAACAGCAAACCAAATGGCAGTCGAGGGTTCCTGGGATGGAGCCTTCTGGAAAGCTGGGAGCTGGAGTAGTTTTGCAGCCAGGTTTTAGATGAGAACAGTGGGGGAAGAGGGCTGATCCATCCTGCTCTGGGAGCTGCTGGTTGAAGGCCAAAACCCAGAAACAGAAGTCTGGTTAGTTTCGAAAAAAAAAACACAAGGCACTACCTTTTTAACTGTAGTGAAAAAAAAAACACATACAAATACAATTAAAAAGTCTTGTTTGAAATCTTATTTATAGTACTTAACAACATAGTAAATTCAAAATAACCCTAATGCTTTCTTTTAATATAAAGTCCAAGGCTATCTTTTTTTTTTTTTTTTTAAACTAAGCTTTGTTGCATATTCAATTCATATTTGTATGTTTTATGCCCACATTATAGGAATGCTAAAGTAGCTGGTTTTTAAGTACTTTGAGATGCAACTAAAGACTGGCTCCTGTTTAAGGGTGATGTTTGTTACTGTTGTCTTTTTTTGGCAGAAGAACAAGACAAGCTTTATTCTTTCATGGTACCAGTAATCCTTAAAATGATCATATTTTGATTGTCTGCTTTTAGATAAGCATAAAACAGACTACCTAAAGTGTTTAATAATAATAATGAATCGCAATCTTAATGTTTTAAAATAGGACAAACCCATTTCAAAATGAAAATTGTGTAAGGATACAGCAACAAACATGGAAAGGGGTATTTAAAATATTTAAAACGTAGCCAATAAATAATGCAGGGAAGCTTGTGTTAAAAGCAAAGTGGGGGAGATCCTAGCCAGCAGAGGGAGTAGTCTTCTGTCTTCCACTTTGATCCCATCATTTTCCCACCTGCCTCACTTCTTTCCCAGCCAGTCTTCCATCTGGACCTGTGTCTGCCTGTCTGTTCCTCATGACAGCCTGTAATTTTGAATGTAATACAGGATTAGTGTAAGCAGATTTAAATCTTTACCAGCGCAAACAGCTGAATGCTCTGCTGCACTGTAGTTTTATATTACTATTTTGGAATTGAATACAGTACTCTATTTCAAACTTTCTTGACTGTATAAAAGCAGCCACAAATGCACACATACATATTCATATAGCATTGTTTTTGTAGACTACATCTACTAATACATTAGGAAACGACAGTAAAAGTAAGGCTTTTTTTTTGTTGTTTTTAATATGTGCAATGGGCACGTTTTATTTTGTAAAGCATTGCTAATATTGGGTATGGGTTAAAAAAAAAAGTCTTAGACAGTGCATATTTTAATATTAATTTGCTTACAGCACTTGATTTAGCTGCTTATACTTTAACATGTTGAAAATCAGATAATTAATATTTTCAATTGAAAACATCAAGTGTTTGATTAATGCGTTCATAAAATCACCCGCAGGAAACCACACGAAAAATTGGCAACTCATACAAGAAGAGTTTTATTACTGTTACTTTAGAGGGCATGGGCAGTAAATCAATATACTACCGCTTCAGAAAATCAGCAAGTGTCTCGGAATCATCAACATTTTAATTGTATTGTCGTGTGATATAGATCGGACTGTGCTATAGGTCTGCTATTAGAACGCTACTAGAGAACACTGCAAGTTGTGCCAGAGTCCCTAATTTCTTGAACGTTTGTAGGGTCTGTTGTGGAGTTTTCGTAGATACGTGTACTGTAGTGAAACAAGAATTTCAGCCCCTGCTTAGTTGCTTGACCCACATGATGAAGATCTAACAGGTTTAAATCCAGCGCTGCTGGTGAAATTGGGATGCGTGTTTATTTAGCACTGTGGCATGGTTTAAGACCTTGATTCTGCCTGGGTGAAGGTTACTGCATCTGATAATAAAGTGTGAGATTTATTCATGACCTGGATGCTTCCATCTCACCATGTTTTAGTTATACAGTAGGAAGCTTTTGCAGTGCTGTCTATATAGGTTTTTATTATTATTTTTTTTTTTTATGTAAATGTTGTATCCGTGTTTAGTACACCAGCCTGGCCCCTTTACACAGAAGTGTTATTTTGTTCAACTCCTGATATGTACAGTGGTGGGTTGTGTGTAAAAAGTTATACATCGCATATACCTCCGTTAATTGACCCTGCATAAAGCCGGCACTTTATTAGGCATTCTTTCCCTCCCTCATTCTAACCACAGCTGTCTATATACGCACACTTTAATGTCTGAATGTTTTATCTGACATTCAAGTATATTTTTCATCAGTAGCATTTCCTTGCATTGTCATGTTTCATAGGCAATCTAATGTCTCTATTAGAATCCGAATACAGTATTATAGAGAGCACTTTAAAATTGCTTGATCTCATTATTAATCCTGACATTGTATTTTGTTATTTGTATAAAGCAAATTCTTTAGGTTTTTCTGTATAGTAATTATCACATAATCATTTTTTAATAAATAAGATAATGACGACCTCATTTTAAGGCTGGCAGCCTTTTTAACATTTTAATCACCTTTTTGCATTTTTCATTTCTGTGCTTTTGCAGAACAAGGCAATTATGGGACGTATAACGAAGTTGTGTGATACAGTGGTCAGTCTGGAGTCATTCAGCGGCTCGGAGAGGGAAACTAACCCTCTTTACAAGGACTATCACGGTAAGCCCCATCTCCAACAGCACAAAGAGACAGCCCACAATGTCTTTTCAACACTAGACTATTGACCACTAATTGGTTTGTCTTCCAAAAAGCAGTAATTGATTTACTTTCCCAAATCTGCATTTTAAGTGCCCCCAACCCCCTCCTCCTGTGACTTTCAGTCAGCAGTGGATTGGGCTGGTCCTCTACAAAAAGTGCATTAGGGCTAAGAAGGAAACATGGCAACTCCTTGCATGTTGTCAAGACAGATTACTGAGACATGGCTCAATCAGACGCACATCTCAGCAGACAGGCTTTGGGGAATTCGCAGGCAGAGGAAGCCTGGCATTCATCTGGCCTCTGGGCCAAAAATGTCAGGAAATCAATATTATAGTGATATTGAACTACACAGCTCAATATTGTTTAAATTTAACAGTAATAATGTATTAATCTTCAGCAACTAGGACGTTGTTCAAGGATCAAGTGCAGTGTACTGCCTGTTTGTTGACTTGGGATCCTGCGGCATGTCAAAATACTTTTTTTCTGCCTTTGATAGAGGTCAATTAAAGCAAGAGAGATATTTTAATTTATTTATTTATTTTTATATCACAATTTCTCCCTTTTTATAGTTAACAAATAGGCTTTAATTTGTCTTTAAACATTGTACTAGCAAATAAGGTGCAAAAGAGAGTTTTACCGTACTCCAGTCAAAAGGCAGTGGAAATTTAAACAATGTTTTATTAATAGAAATAATGCTTTTAATAAATTATTAGTTTTGTTAAGAGCTAACATACAGCTACTTTTCTTTTTAACAAACCAATATGTTGTAATATTCAGTAAACATGAGCTTTTTAATTAGTTGAGCAGGAATTACATTAGATTAACTGAGGATAAATTGACAGAGGATTCTTAATAACATTATTATTTAATTTATATTTTATTTACTACAACCGGAAAAATTTAATTATGGTAATTCAATAACAATGTTTATTACTAAATGTGTGTATGTGTGTATGTGTGTCTGTGTGTCTGTGTGTGTGTGTGTGTGTATATATATATATATATATAATATAGTTATACATAAATCTAAGTACCCCTGTATATATAATCTATACAATTTGAGTTTTTTTTTTTTTTTTTTTATGAAGTAAATGTTCTTTTTTTTTTTTGCAACAGCAGTTCAAGGCAGTATAAAACATGCCAAGCCTCTTGTCACAAAAGATCAACTTGGATTAAATTTCATGGTGCATGGAGCTGGCTGGATACTTTAGTAGCGTAGAGCAGTCATAACCAGGTCTCATCTACAAATACAGATTTTATATATATATATATATATATATATATATATATATATAAAATATGCTATTTTCTATAACAATTTGATTGAGACGTTAACGGCTTGTCCAGAGAAGTACTTTGTGTTTTGGGAGCTGCCTAGTGGTGCAGTTAATAAAATAAAGATTGCTCAGTGATGCCGTGGGCACCATGCAAGGTGATAGCTATATTTGATTACAGTAAATACAAGGAAAAATAACACAAACGTCCAGCAGTTGTGACAAGGATGGTGATCTCTTTTTATATCTGCAGTCCTGTACCCAAATGCAATTAGTTTTCCTTGTAAACGAATTGTTGTTTGTCTTGTTCTGCTTGATTACTTGAGCACAATCACACCTCTTGCTTCATTACATCTGGGGCTGAACTCTAGTTTACAAGAAGGCTGAGGGGAAGTCAAATGTGCAGAGTAAGTCACATTTATTTGCCCGGTTGACAATCTGTTTTCTATCTTCGTTTTCTGTTCTCTCCTCAAGGTTTGTTACACGTGAAGCAGATTCCTCATCTCAACAGTTTAATGTGTGAAGTTCCTGACACAAAGGATCTTGCCTTTAAATTAAAGAGAAAGCAGTTTACTATAGAGGTAGGATATATAAATCATTTCCTTAAATACCACAGGAACAGATTACAGGATGCTTCCTTTTTAAATGGCTTTCTTTCTTATTTTCCCACTTTTATCATTGTATGTAGCATCTGCACTATTATTTAAGTTTTAAATAAGTCCTGTTTTGTGTAACTTCATTAAAATTGTATATAAAAATGTTATGGCTTTCCAACGATGTTATTCAACAAACAATATAACCCAATATAGACCATTTTAAAATAGTGTCCACACATATATTTTAATTTACCAGTTTTATATTTTAAAACAAAATGTAGTTTGCGCTTAGAAAAAAAATGTGGATCAGTTCCTTTATGAATCAAGACTATTTATGAGGTAGCAATTAAGATTGTATTGTCTCCAGTTTATATTTTTATTTTTATTTTTTTGCGGGTCTAGAAAAACACTTTTGATTGCATTTTACTATTGTAATAATGGCATAAAAATGTGGGAGAAAGACAACAAACAATACAAAGGTACAATTGATCTGCTGTTCTATATCAGAATCATGGCAATTGAGTGACATTTAGACATGGTGGGTGTATAATTGATTGTTTCCGGTGATATAAATTATTTTTAAAATAATAGTAATCTTCCTTTTTAGTATGTGGGAACATTTGCCCACCTACCTGTAAGGAAAAATCTGTAGTTTACTATACCATCAAAAGTCCTATAATTCCCTTAAATACAAACCATACAATCGCAATAGGATTTATGGCAGCATAGCATACCATTGTATGTGATGCATATAGGTAAGCTGTCTTTTATTATAGCATTAAAGTCTTAAAGTAGTGTTTAAGCTTTTTGAGGGTGGCCATTAATAATTTTTAAAAGGGACACCTCTCAAGGAATGCTAGCTTTTACTGAATCTTTTTATTTTGTCCAAGAGCAAGTGAATACAGCACTGTTACCCAATTAAACGCTATGTATTACCAAGCCAAGCGTAAAGAAATGAATGACTTCAGAGGAGGGTCTTTGGTGTTGTGATAGTTATCTGTTCCTACAGTCTATGCAAAGTTTTTAATGAAACACATAAAACAAGTGGGCAGCACTGACAAATCATTTTACTTTGTGTCTTTGAGTGGAAGGAATTTATGCAGGCTACTTGTCTTCGCTGTTTGAAAGAAGAAAACCCATCAGCAAATTAGCATACTTTTTACTCTCTCATCGGCTGCTGGTCAATTGGGTTGGCACTGCTTTGGTGTTTGAGACTTCACCCTCAAGTGACCATTCTGCCCCTTCTTTGACCCTCTGGCCTCTTTAGCTGACCACTTGATTAAGCAACTTAAGTATCTTTTTTCTTTTGTTTGTTTTTTTTTTTTTGCACTTTCCTGCTCCTTGAATTTAGCAAGCACAACTACCCCCACTCCTTAACAATAAATCAACAAGGACCCTATCAAGGGACAAATTAAGAGGCCCTTCTCCTGATTCATGGGCATTATCGGTCCTCATTATCTAATCACGTTGAGAGTAGTTAATAGTTAATCATGAAGCCAGTTGTTAAATCCTGTCATCCACCGAGCAGAGCTGGAAAGCCTCTTCATTTGTAACCCGCCCCCCTTTTAATAGCCCCTTGACAACAGATGCAGGAGGTCTGTAAAAATCAAGGTGGCTATTTGCAATGACCTTTTAATTACTTTCCAAAGACAGTTAAAGTTGAAAGAAGTTCAGCCGTTCCTCTAGAGTTTTTGGCACTGCATTGTAATGCCAGACAACACTGTGTTTTGTTTTTCCCATTGTCTCAAAGCCCTGAATATCTTTTGCATGATTTTCAAAGAAGCCTACAGTAAACTTTCACTTTATTTACACTTTATCTTTTGATGGTCTTTTTGTTTTGTAAATGACCAGTCAAGATCAGCTTTGAAGCAAAAAAAAGAAAAAAGTCATGCTTTTTACAGTGTTCTTGGGTAATGAAAATTATATACAGTACAGTGTTTTAATCCTTCAAGGGTATTTGCTCTAGAAGAGGTATATGTAATTTCATTTTTGAATGGTCAACAGTTTCTGTATGTACTTTTTAGAATGACACCTACATAAATGCAAAACAAGTAATGTTGATTTATTAAAAGATTTAAATATTTTTACGTACTGTGGTCAGTTGCAAAAAAACGCCCTTAAGTTAAATGGCCACTTAGTTTTTCCCTTAAGTGTTCCTTGAGTGGTGTTGTAGAAAGCTGCTTAACCCATTTAAGTCAATACCCTAGTTAAGGGAAATCTTATCCTTAAGCGTTAAACGTAATACTCAGGGTGTTTTATGCAATCAGCTCCTGATGTTTTTCACTGCGTTTCTTTTCGTCACACGAAAAAATGCTCACTATTTATTTTCTAAAGCATTTATTAAAACAATTCTATAAGAAGGTATATGCTTGTTTAAGAAAAAAAAAATACATACCTGATTACTCTCAGCAAATTTGGTTTGAAACACACAAATAAAATGCTTCCCAGGCTTTAGCAATTTGTTAATACCTCCCATCTAGACAGCCAAGAGGGACAGCAGCTATCCAAGTTCACATTTAGAGCCTGTCATATATGACAGGAAATTTTGTTAACCTACGACCAGCCACCCATTTACTGGACTTTCTGCCACATCACACAAGTAAAACACGAGAACTACACAGCAAAAGCTACATATTTTTATTTATTTTTTTACATCTTTGCACAGTGGATTTTCTGAAGTGAATCGGTGTAAGTGGAGCCTAAAGAATGGTTTTCTATCATATTTGAGAGTGGTCCCTATAGGTCCTAGTTCAGGGAGTAGCAGAAAAGTCTAACTAAGACTTGCATCTGGTCTTTGGCAAAGCTATCTACTAGCAATTAATCATGTGGAAAACCCTCAGACTTGGGTGCTAGTGTACCAGTTATTGGCACTTGTAGATGGGGATCACCTTCAAGCTATTACAAATTTAATAGTTCATGTTTACAAGTAACATTTTACAGTACTCTGGGTAAGCATGGTACAATTGTTCTGCCTTTATTGTTGATATAAGTCCCTGTCATTCATATAACCTTATTCTGTATGCTTGATTTAGTATTTTTAGGACTGAAAATTAATAAATGAATATTGGGCAGTGTTTTCTATGGATGATAACCAGAAAATCAGAATAGCCTTTTTTTTTATTTAAGAACTTAAAATTAAGTTGTTGTTATAGCTGTTCTTCGACTTCTGGTCTAATGTTACCTTGCATTTTGTGTGGAATATTTAGTCAAATATTTATTTGCCTGTTTAAAGTCTTCATACTAGGTTTAATCATAAAATACATGGCATTTACAGACACAATCACATTGTTAGCAAAATAATGGGGGGGGGGGGGCGGGGGGGTGTAGGATTATACCAAAAACTCTAATATAAAAGACTGTCTAATCCTATTGCTTTCTTCTTTTTTTTTTTTTTTCTTTGGAACCTTAATTAGAAAGAGATAGAAAAAAAAAAAAGCCAGTTGACTAAATTATTGTCCTGAATCTGTAGCAAAAGGTATAATCCGTTATTCGGCCAATTAGCACACTCCATAGTTAGCTCTCCTAAGACAAGCAACCTGATTAGAACCGACACCAGTCTAGTTCCCACTGCTGTTATGCCAGGTATGATGGTCAGACTTCAAAGGGCTCGAGGCATCAGCAGGGCAAGTTTTGGAGGCCAACTTTGGCCAGGCTGCTAATCTCCCTGCTAAAACCGCAGCGGTCCTCGCACAAAACGAGCTTACACGACACAATCATGTGGTATTAAGGTTTGGGTTGAGTCATGCCAATTGTCTTTGATTTTCGGATTGTTGACTAAAAGATGGCTACATAGTCAGACATGTATTCAAACTCTAGTGATTAAGTAAGCTGCCCAATAATTCAAAACATTTCACTTATTCACTAATAACAATAAGCACTCATGCTTGGAATGTTTTAACTGCCTAAACTGTAGCTAGTTTGTATGTTTTTATAAAATTACTTTTATTAGCTGCACTCATACACACAGCAATCATTTGATTTAAGGCATATTGTAGGTGTTTGGTAATTTGCATGTTAAAGGCATAAAACATTCAAACTATACCTGGTATCTCTAGACATAGTTTTAGAATGTTTAAACTCATTGCCTTCTGTAGAAATACAATGCCCTATGGGGACAGCAAACTGTGACAAGCAGCAGTAGGCTCAGGGTCATGGAGGAGCCAGTGCTTAAAAGTCCTCTCATAGATATGAGCAGCCTTAACTAAACAGGCTGGGAATAAATAAAAAAATATACAGAACATTTATATATATATATAAATAGCTGTCCTTGCTATTTTTTTTCAAGTTCTTTAAATATTCAAATCTCTACAAGTGCCAGTAAAGAAAATACAGCTTGTCTTTTTTTTATTTACAACAGACTGAATGCCAAGTTTGGCAATTTTACCAAGCCACAGTGTGTCTTGTCTACTCTTTTTGTGTGGCTAAAAAGTCTGTGTTTTTTAATTTTTCAGTCTTTTATGGTTTGCATCCCACAATAGTAAATTCCCTAAGTTATAAAATATGAACATTTTAAAGAAGAAATGCAACACGGATATAAACATCTTGACTGAGCCTCATCAGCTATTCATGAAAATTTCCAAATAACATGTTAATCTCCTCTGTAAAAATGAAAATATGTGGGCTCTGTTGCTGATACGATTGCATAAGCACTCTCTCCTTTTAGTTTTCTGATTGGCTAATGCTTTATAGTACTGTATATTGACAAGGTTCCATTCCGAGAACAGCCTAGGGCACCCTGGGTATTATTCCGAATGACAGAAGCTGCCATCCTTCTGACTTTCCCAAAGGCAGCTCAAAGCCTGTTTACTTTTGCATCCATTTTACATTTTTCAGCTGAGTTTAGACTGGCCACAGCGTAGGCAACTGTTACTTGACTTGACAAGGTAGATAGAATCTGATATTTACTTGTCATATTATGGCCACACAATTTGCTGAAGCAATAATAGATTATATCTAAAACGTAAAATCTAATAAACCTGCTGCAGGATTTTTAATGACTAAGCATTTACTATTTGACATGGAGTTGCTTATCGTGCCTAATCCCCCACACTGTTGTTTTATTGTATTTAAAAAAGACCACCTATAAATTGTTACTTGTACAGACATTTCTTTTAAATCACTCATGCTTTTATTAGTCATTCTAGCAAAACAATCCAATTGATTCCACATCCTTTCACGAGTGTCAGAACTATATATCCATTCTAGCATCTAGTGCCTGTCTGAAGATCAGATGAACCTGGCAGCAAATGTTTAAATAAATTAAAAGAAACATGTACCGTTAGACACTAAACAAATGAAGACAAAGTGTCAGACGCTTCATTTCAGTATTCGTTTTCACATGTAAAATGTTGACTCACTAATGGTTCAGTATGTAATATAAGAAAATATTTAGGCGTGTGTTTGCAGTCCGTTTAAGATAATGCTAATAGGAGTACTTTTGTAAACCAGTGCACAGTAAGAAATTGGAGTAGTGGTCCCACGCAGGACTGAACAGTTAAGCCCCTGGTTGAGCAGTGCTTAAACACGCTACCCCCAGGGTACAATTAACCAATACCTTTGTTTGGGCAGGTAGAAGACTAAGTGTAAAGTCACGTGATTAGCAGGCTCCTGTCTTTTTTTTTCCTCCTTTTACACTATGAAGGGCTCACCTGTTAGTCTGAGAAGTTGTTGAAGTATGTGAAAGGCATACAATTAAACTGTACTTATCCACTTACTCCTGCCTTACCACACTTAAGATAGAGTAAACATGCTGGGGAGACCAGAAGGTTCATTCAGAATGTAATAGATGTGTACATGGTGATTTTATGAAAAGTAATATTTAGTTCTTTGCAGGTTAAAGTCAAAGTTGTGTGTATTGATTTATAA
The DNA here is from genome assembly GCF_902713425.1 of Acipenser ruthenus. Classification (NCBI taxonomy): domain Eukaryota; kingdom Metazoa; phylum Chordata; class Actinopteri; order Acipenseriformes; family Acipenseridae; genus Acipenser; species Acipenser ruthenus. The sequence continues at coordinate 25,873,436 of NC_081216.1, forward strand.
AACAAACAAAAAAAAAGTATTTTATATAAGATTCTAATATGGCCTTGTATAGATTTGTACCTAAATATACAGTATTCAAGTCAACGTATGGTCATAGTTGTAATTGCATAAATATGTACAGAGAACATACTCAAAAATGTATTACAAACTTTCCTTGCATTACTTCAAAAATACAGAAAAATATTAACATTTCCTGTGTTCTAAAAAATATAACATTTCCTGTGTTCTACAAAATGTTGTCTGCTGGTTTCAGTTTAATACAGTATTGCATTAGCGGTAGAAGATTTGCATTATTCTAGTAAAACCTGTTTAACTGGGTTTTCTGTTTGGTTTTGGAGAGCTTAGCGGTCTACAGTTCTAAACCATTCAGTCTGTCAGAACTCCTCGCATAACCCTGTGCTGATGTAGTTTGGTCGCCAGTTCAGGTTCTTGTTACCTGGAATAGTGCTCTTCCCTGAACTGTTTTGTCAGATGCTGTCACACCAACATACTTTTATTTGAGAAAATCTAACCTAAATCCATTTGGCACCAGCCTGCCAGGCACAGGGAAGGAACAGAGAGGAAATTAAATGTTAAAATGTTTTTCTTCTACATTTTAGCATTTAGCTTTAGCGTTCCCGCTTGTTATAGGAATGCATGTTAATGGAACTTTACAACATGCAGTACATAAGGAGGCAGTCTTCTATTTATAGTGCCTGTAAAGTGAAACTGAGTGATTTCTTGGTCAGATGTAATTAAACTGATATTGGATCCTTAAAGGCATTATTGGTTTGAAAGAGCCATCCTTCTCAATAAGGCAAACCTAGCATTTCATTATGCTTTTAGGCTTTAAAATGTGGCATCAATTAAAGTAATGTATGCATATTTAAAACATGTTCAGGGTTCACTACTTTTAAAGCTGTTTATTTTCTTCTTATGGACAAATCGGAGATAAAAAGTATGAATTACAGTAAACGCACCTTTGCTACAGTCAAGGGATTAAAGCATTCTAGAATGTGTTGTAGAGCAAAAGAATAGATTAGGGTCAAAAGGTGACAAAACTTGAACTGCCTGTGCTCTCTTCTCATATTTTCATTGTCAAGCCCTTGGTTAAGGATTCCTGTCAAGTGGCCTTACTGAAAAGCAGTTAGAAATGATTCTCTAAAACATCCTTTCTTTAAATAATTGATGTATGTCCCTTCTGAACATATTACCCAGTTGCATTACAGAACGATGCTTACCTATACTCTTGCGTGCCACAGAAAATGCTGATTCAGCAAACAATCATTTATAATGTTAAGATATTTTTTTTCTTATTTCAATGTGTGAACTAAAGCAGAAAACAAAAACTAATTTGTCTTCTCACTGCTAAGATGAGATTTCAGGTTTATACTAATTTTAGCAAGACTGTCTCTTACAGATAATTTGCTTTTGCAATTTTATTTTATTTCTATTTTTTTTTTTTAACCTCATTTAGCAGGGAAAAACAGGCTTTATTTGTGACCAAATGTAAAAAGAAAAACTCAACATACTTTTTTCAATGTCAAAAGTAACATTGAAAACATATTCCTGAATTGTAGGCCTTGGTTTTCAATTTTGAACATGCCAGTAATGCTTCTGAAGTGTTTGTAACAAAGCCAAATGAACACAATTAAAGGTCACTGGAAAATGTTGTACAGAATCAGTCACTCATAGGATCTTTGTTAGGGGTCAGTGCTACAGCTTAAACGCACTGGCCTTTACCAGTCAGTAAACACATGGGTCAACTCTTCAGATATTTATCATACATGCTTATCCAAAGAACTGAAAACTCTATTGGGTACCAGTGGAAAAAAACTCTTTTCAGAGGCTTAACCAAACATGCATATCCTAGCTATTACATTCTTAAGTATCTCTTAAGCACTCTTTGTAGACAATAAATGCCAATCTAGACAGCATTTTATACAATACAGAGTACCGAATTGATTGGGTTTACCAGGGAAAGAAAGCAGCAATAGTGTTTTCTGAGAATCCTTATAGTGGCAGTTTTTTTTTTTTTGGTGTGTGTGTGTGTGTTCTTTAAATTATGCTGCAAAACACATTTTGCCCTATAAATCATCATTACTGTTTATAGGAGTTCTTAAATATATTGAATGAATTAGACAATTGAGTGTTGTTCTAAAATTAATGAATTGTACATTTTATTATTTTTCAAATTAAACCTGTTAATGATAAATTATATATGTTATGTAAGAAAGGAAGGGAAAAAAAAGATATTCAACAATACATTTGAGCCACTTTTTTTTTTTTATTGCCCCTAAATTTCAGTGCGCGTCTGCATTTTTTTAAAACTTAGGCGCACATGTGCCTAAAAAAAAGTTGGTGTAGAGCCCTGCATACACCAGGTTTCAATCCTGATGAAAAATACTGGTAAGGTTCTGTTTTATAACTATCTATGCTTTAAAAAAAAAATGCTTTGATTGCACGTTTGTTACTCTTTTGTTGTTGTGGTTGTTTTGTTTTATTATTGCTGTTATATTAAGTCTACCTAATCCTTGTTGGTCATTATTATTATTATTATTATTATTATTATTTATTTCTTAGCAGACGCCCTTATCCAGGGCGACTTACAATTGTTACAAGATATCACATTATTTTTACATACAATTACATTATTTTTTACATACAATTACCCATTTATACAGTTGGGTTTTTGGTGGAGCAATCTAGGTAAAGTACCTTGCTCAAGGGTACAGCAGCAGTGTCCCCCACTGGGAATTGAACCCACAACCCATAGGTTACTGGTGGATCAGTGAGCCTGTTGAAATCCACCAGAATGGATCGCAGTGTTTGGTGTATTGGCCACCACTGCCTTAAATTATCTGGGATGGGCTAGAATGAGGAATTTTGATCCACTCTGCAGAAGTCCCATAGCCAGGAGCTATTTCGACTTTGTCTCTCTGAGCATCTGAGCTAAAAAAATAACTTTCCCACAGCTTTCACTGCAAAGTTTTTATAGGGAGCTTGTTTATTTTTATCAGGCCGCTGTTAACAGTGGATTCCTTTTAAATACAAAGTTGTAAACAAGACAGCAAGGCAAAAAACAGTAAGATCTAGAAGTTCCTTTATCAAATGTGTGACATTGTTTTTAAAGAAAAATATTATCTGTAAAGAACAGAATCCCTTGTGAATTGTTCGGAACTTGAGATCTATTCTTTTTGTATAGGAAAAATTATGCGAGGTGAATCATAAAATGCAGTCTACTGAAGCTAACAAGCTGGGGCCACTTCAATGGAAACTATTAGGAATTAAAGAAGCCTCATCATTAGGCAATGTTGTGCAATGGAGCTGCAGCATTTAACGTGTCATATCCTCAGCTGTACAGCACACTAGCTTGTTGTAGGAAGAGACTGGAAGGGCAAGTTCATTAAGAGCAGAGGGTGTACCTCTTAAATGCATTACTACACTGTACAGCAAGATGTGAAACATTTGTGTTTAGTCATGCGCCTAAAACATCTATAAACGCAAACCTCAAATCTGAAGAAAAGACTATTAGGATAATCTGTTGTGTGTGTGTGTGTGTGTGTGTTGGTCGTTTAGGTGTTTGAAGGGTATGTGTGGGGGGTGGGGCTTATGCTGACTGACCAGGTGTTGGTGACCCCCTATTGTTTTAGAATTGTCTACATGCCAACTGGGGGTACTCATGTGAATTATCAAATTATAGAAAGGGAGAGGAGGCTAGAATGAAAATAAAGTAATAAAAACATTGACAAAATAATATAGTAATACTGTAACGTGATGAAAGAGAGAATTTTGAAGTACTGTATATCTGCAAAAGGCAAGAGTGGTCAATTCATTCCACTGTTTTTATGTTTTATTTTTAAATGTAATTGTATGCATTGTTTAATTTATATGTGCGTGCTGTTTCTATTTATACCCTTTTGGCTACGTTATACACTTAAATAATTGAATTCTGCCTTTTACCTTACTTTGTAATACCGTAATGCACAGATATACTGTAATACTTGCTAGCAGGAGAAGTCTCCTGAGATTTCTTGGTATGGTTGAACGCAGACTTAAGGCAATACAAGAATAAGTGGTCACAGTGTGGGGAATCTAACCATACCTAGACTCCACCACAGTATGCAGACCCTTCAGTGATGTAAGGCTAGATGGATGTACTGTACCAAATTACATTACATATAATGAGGAGATAGTCCAAGCAGACAGGTCAGGTTAGAAGGAAGAAAGAAGTGGGTGGAGGCCTATTCTGATGCTTTACGGTTATACAAGGTTAGGTGCTGATTTGAAGGAAAAGTATACCATTGTGTTCATTAAGCTGCATCCACACTGGACGCGAGCATTGCGAGCCAATAATTTAGAAGTCACTGCAGTCTGAACCACACCAGCAGCGAGCTTTGAGAAAATGTCACCTCGCTAAAATAGAACCTGTTTCTTTTTTTTTTTTCGTTGCGCGACTGGAATGAAACTGACTAATCAGAAGCAAGGTTAACACCCTTGACACACACAGAATTTATGTCCATTGCCTACAATATTGCTAACAATGTAAATATTCAGGGGCATTATGAAATGTTCTTTGTTAGAACCATAATTGCTGCCTTTGTCATGCAGCATTTAAAGGATCCCCTGAACATGTTTCTTAGCATTAAAAATGTATTTAAAAAAAAAAAATTGCATACTGGGTAAATAGAATAGAAGAACATATGTTAAAATATTAACATTCTTATTAAGCTTGCATGAAAACATTAGTAATTTCTCACAGGTACAAAAGGTAATTCTATCTATATTCCTTGACCACAGGGAGCATCATTGAGTTGTATGTACGAACACTTTTAATATGTATTGATCACCGCAGAATGTAGTTTATTGTTATAAGCAGATTATTCGTGGACAGAAATGAAGGCTGCAGCCACTGAAAACAGGGCTGTGTAAGTAGTTCCGCCTTCTGTTTTGTAAGAGATTTTATGGTCCCTTTTGTAAGCTGAGGATGATTTTTTAAATGTGTTCTTCAGATAAACTTTCCCATTGTCATTAATGAGGATGGATAATACTGAGTGACAAGTGTATTAAGAATAGGAAAAAAAGAGCTGTTACATTTGTCAAAGCAGATCAGTTCAAGCAGTAAAACTTAAGGCCCTTTTGGGCTTACAATCATAGTAATATACAGAAGACACAGACCAAATCTTCCCAGTGTCTCATAGTAATAGAAACATAATAATAACACTTTTTGCTTTTGTTTTCTCATGCTTTATTTTGTTGGAATGCTTTAGTTCCTTTTCCTTATTTTTAAATTACGCTTTACAATTATTTCCAGTTAATAAAAAAAGGTGCCATTAGATAGTTTTAACTTGATTTATTTTTATTTTTATTTCTGACTTTTTGCTTAAAGTACAGTATTGCACATATACACCTGCTTATCCAAGATAAAGCATCAATGTGAATACATCTTTTTTTTTTTTCTGTAGAAATTGCAACTTTCAAACATCCTTTTTTCTGTCTAGTTTGTGAAGACCTGGCTTTAAAACTAGGATAAAAAACATTTAATTTCTGTTGATCAGTATTACAAAAAAAAAAAAAAAAAAAAGTGAAACCTATTCTTCTATATTTAGATGTCTGGGGCAGCTAAAAGAAAACAAAATGGGACATTAATGCATGTAATTTACATTCACTCTAAAATCACATTTCTCTTTTAGAGCGCTCCTTTTAAAAATTAATCACAGAAGTATTACAACATGTATAATTTTTCCTAGTGCTTTGAAATGTCGCCATACTACAACATGCCTATCCATTTCCATTTTGAACATGCAATTGGTCAATTTTTTTCGACTTGAGTCATCTCATCTGGCTGCCAACCAAATTGTGTCTCTGCATGCCTTCTTGACACTAATAACGACCGAGTTTCTATTCGTTTGCGTGCAAGATTTCCCAAGCGGCGGTTTGTGGCCGAGATAAACTCTATCATGATTGCATAGAACTAAGCTGCCTCATCCTAACTGCCCAATGATTGAAATTGCATTTGACAATTCACCTCACCTTGGCGTGCCTTCGGTACACATTGCTGCAGACTATCCCCTAAAGGACATAGCAGCTACTCCATATGCTGGGGAGGGATCCTTTTCATTTTTATCTGGAGACTTTTGCAGAGTTTACAGAGGCAAAACAAAAAAATGAGAGCAAGCTTCGCTGTCTGCTTTATACTGTGTAGCAGTCCTTAATCCAGCATTTCTGTATTGAATTACTCAGTGTGTCAAAACATTATCATGTTCAATACTTTTAGAATATTAAACCTTTCATGTCTACTATGGAAATCCCTTTAATTGCTGAAGCTGTAATGCAAAGCTATTATTGTAATAATGTCAATTTAATAATACATTCTTTACATACGTACTTTGTTCATATATTAAATTTGTTTTTATTTATTTTAGAAAGAAAAAATAACAATTGTCTTAAGAGGTCTAAAATTGTTCAAAGTGGGTATGAAATTTTATTTAATAAAATGTAGCCCACTAATATTTGCCTAAAGGCTTTTAAATGGTGCCTTTTTTAATTGAAGGAGACATAACAAGAAACAACTTGCCTCTGTCAAAGCAAATTCTTTAAAATTAAGTTGAATTAAAAGTGACTTGGTTAAAAAAAGTTATATAGAATACCAACACGATATAGGCAATGTTGACAGTGTGTTTATGTGAGCTTTTTTTGTTTTTTTATTTGTGTTCCAGGGGCCAGGTTCCTTATAATGAAGGGTGTTCTAGCGAGGGTGCACTGTATGTGTGTGTATACATACATACATACATACATACATACATACATACATACATACATACATACATACATACATACACAATGTGTGTATGTGTATGTGTATGTGTATGTATATGTATATGTATATGTATATGTATATGTATGTGTGTGTGTGTGTGTGTATATATATATATATATATATATATATATATATATATATATATATATATATATACACACACACAGTATATATTATATATGTGTGTGTGTGTGTGTGTTTGGTTTAAAACTGAACAGTCGAATCCCTGTGATGGCATTTTATCTTCCCAGCCCCTGTACTTTACCTAATGTACATTTCATGTTATAACATTCACAAACAAGGAGGCTGACTATATTAGTAGATTAAATTGCATGTATGTTGTGGTATTCTCTGAAGAATTATTGAATCGAAAGACAATGTTACGTAGTGCCATTCCTTCTTTTGCTCTAAAAAGGGTGCTGGTTAGTACTGAAAACCTTCAAGGTATTTTCCTTTTCTTTCTCAGACGAGTGATTAATCACCTCATGCTCGCATTGGAAGGAAGTTATGTGTTTGGATCACCCCATGTGTGGGACGTCCCTCTCTAAGTAACACTCCTCTATTATCAGTCACCCTTGCTTGAAGCGCTAGCGTTTCTTGTTTTTGTATCCCTCTGCTTAGTCAGGATTCCAGAAGGGGGTTTCAGTTTGGGGGAGTATTTTCTATTACCTTTGTGTCGACTGCATTTGCCAATCTGAGCTGAGCATGTGTTGTTTGGAGTGATCAGCACATCGTTCCTGCAGGTCCCAATGATGTGTTTTCAGGAACGGTTCTGTGCTGCTGCTGCATTAAATAGTGAATAGTCTTATGCATGTTTTTTTTTTTCTTTTTTTTTTTTTCTTACTGAAATATATATTCATGGAAAGGGATTTGAGAGACTATTGCATTAGAAAGTACTCCATTTAAGTTTTATTGCCATGGGGTTAAGAAATAACTTGCCTTCAAGACCATTTAAAGTGTAGCCAAGGTTTTAGATGAAAGTCACAAAAAAATAATACAGTGACTTTTAGCATTTTGCTGCCCCATTTGTTTTAACCACCAGGTATTTCTGCAACCATTTGAGATACTAACTTATAAATATTATTTAGTGAACTTGAACTTGACTTTTCACCTAAAATGTGACAACCATATGGTCACACGTGGTCACATTGGGGGGTGATTTGCTTTTGTTCCCAGAACTACTGATGTTCTGCCATCAGCTTTTCTGGTTAAAATAGCTTTTAAGGTTATTTAGGTTCATCAACTGACAGTCGTGACCCTGGAATTATTCCTAAGGATAAAAATAAGTGGTTCTTAGCATCCCTTACTGCACTGTCATAAAGTAAAAACAGTGAATCAGTGATGCATATAGAATATATTAGCAGAACAGCATTAATTGTTTGAGCATTCATTAACTTTAAAGAAAGAGTACACTGTTATAACATATATATACAATATATAAATACACACATATAAATACAAGGACACAGATATACATATTGGTATTTTATATTACTTTACTAGTTTACTGTTCAGGGTGGGGTTATCTTTCCTATAAAATTGTATTTATGTTCATGGTACATTGTATTGCACTGTACTATCATTCTCTAAGTCATTATTAAAAGAATTGATAAGTGATTTAATAACTGTAATTGTAATCTGGGGCGAAAAAAATGCAGTTTCTCTAACCGTATTGTATCCCATTTCTAATAATGTTTTGTTCACAGTAAAAAAAAAAAAAAAAAAGAAAAAACAGAAATAGTTTTTTTCTCTCGGTACATTTTTATGATGGTCTTAATACTGCCGTATTCCTGTACAGTACATACATAGATTATTTCAAAGTGATACCTTTTAATTTAATTTCAGTAGAGTGCACAGGAAATGAATGCCCGTTCTATGCAAAACAAGCCGAGTCTCTTATTGGACACATTATTGTCAAGAAAATATTACTTGTCTTAATTATCAGTAATGAAGCAGGGATAAGGTGCTCACTTAGGTATAATGTATTAAATTACCTTTTTGGCTAGGATAAGTGATAAAAGGTTTCGTTTTCATGAATTATGCCTCATTTAGCTTCTTTTTTTTTTTTGTTTTTTTTTTTTAATAATGTTTGGAGGATGAGTTTTAAAATCAGGTGTAAATGGTGTTAAGTGTGTTAAATTGATTTACAGTCCTGCTTTCGGTACATCATTTCCTTTAGTAAATGAACGTGCGCTTCAGTTTTTTATTATGGAAGATAACATTTGAATACAGTCTTGCCCAACTGTGTTGAGGTATTTAATCACAGTAGCAGGGGTTAGAGCAGTAGGCGGATGAGAGGAAGAGACTTGACAGGTCCTTTGCAAGCCCAATGTTACTAACTTTCTTATGCGGAATTGCAGTGGGTAGCAACTCCTAAACGGTCATTTGCATCTTTTAGACGCCTACTCAGATGTTGATGAAATCCTATATACCATTCTCTTTTGTATTCACATTCCATGTTTCAGTTCTGAGGCTTTGTAATGCTGGCAACTTTTTTTTTTAAATTTGATTACATAACTAAATGTAGTAGGAAACTGCGCTGACCTTCAGTATCCACAGATGATGCGCTTGCACCCTAGTTTGGCAAGTTAGGCTAAGAGCTCTCTTGTTGCAGAGAAATTCTAGATCTCTGTAGCATATAGCATGAATGTCACCACTTCTGCAATTAATTCTAGCGGTTGTCTGTAAATAGGCTATGGGGGAGCCTGCAGTCACTGTAAAACTGCCCCAGCAATCTCGGCAAAGGGGCATCTTATATAGAGGACATGGGCATAAATAGGAGGGTACTTCAAAAACAGCCCTGAAAGGGTTATATTCGTGTTTACAATTGAAGAGCATTTTGCTATTTAATTTAAATTTTAAAGATGAAACAATATGTCTGTAAGAGCCACAATGGACCCCAATGAACTCCTGAGCGATATTAGATATTAAGCAACCCAACACTGCTATAAAACAGATTCATTAATATCAAAGTTTTTTTTTTCCATTCATAATATTTCTTGCATAACTTTTAAAAGCATTAAATAGTGAATAGTCTTCTCTATCTATCGATCTATCTATCTGTCTCTATCTATCTATATTCTTTATTTATTTATTTTTCAAATATGCTTAACGAGTATAATTGCTCGCTAAAAGTAAGTATAATTGTCAGAGAGTTCCTTCGGGGCACCAACACTAAAGATTTAAATAAACCATGATGTAGGGATCAACAGATGACTGCTCAGTTATAAGCATTTTATATTGCATTCTGTAAGTATACTACTGTATTTGAAATGTTACTTATTTGAAAGGTTGTCTGATTTTGAATACTGTAGCAATTAATAAAGATTAGAAAATAGGGTAGCAGAATTAACATTCTATTAAATGTAAAATCAATCAATTGCTTGGGAGGACAAACATTTGTCCTAGAACATTTGTAAAATCAATCAATTGCTTGGGAGGATAAACATTTGTCCTAGGACATTTGTAAAATCCAGGAACATTTAGTTAAAAACTGAAAAAAAATTATAACAGCACATTCTCTAAAAGTATCCTTTCCCCCCCGCCCCCCTCTATAAACTTGCCTAGACTTCTGTCATAAATGTGCCACACATTAAAATTATCTGATTTAGGTAATGTTCCATGTTTAAATGTTCCATGTCCAATACTTAAAATATAGACTTAATATAATTACCTGGAATCACTGCACATTACAGCTCTGCTGTAAGGACATTACATAAAAATAAATGTTTCTGAACCCAAAGAGGTTTGTGCAAAACATATGAGGGTGTCGATCGCTGTGATAATAATGTGAATGGAAGATATCACATGTCCAGTCTTTATCATGGGCTGTTTCATGGGGTGCTTTTTAGAGTGCTTTTGTGTAAAAACTCTTATTCCGATTTTCCCTCTCACCTTCACAATGTTTAAGAATGAGTTTAAAATATCTGATAATATTAATATCAAGCTTAGGGAACATTACGCTGTGCTGCCTGTTCAATTTCAGGTTGAAAAAGCACAGCAATACTTTTGTTAATTACTGTTGAAAAAAATAATAATGGTAACGAGACCATACAAACCATGGTGATTAAGATGTAAATTATTTCTAATTAGAATGTAAATTCTTACATTTATATGAAGACATCAACTGTCAGGATGCCATATGATATCTTTTTTGTTTTATTTTTTTTGCCTGAATGAAGCCTTCATCGTTCATTTGCAACGTTGAAACAGTTTTGCAGTCCTTTTGTTCTCCGATTCTTGTAGTGTTCTCCCTTCGTGTTCCCTTTTCACATTACTTTTGTTTGTTTTTCCGCTTGCGTCTGATATTGTTGTGCCTGGGGATTTTGAGGAAATTTGGAATGAAAATTGGGTTCATTCGGTGCCAGTATTCGCGTGTGCATCAATTACTTCTGCTGAATTTTCCTCAATGCAAATAAGTCTGGCCTCATAAAAGCAGTGCATTTATTTGAAATAATTAATTTTCCTTTAAAAGCAAGTGGAGGACCAGTCAACATTGATTTCATGTCATCAAAGTAATAGGATAGGGGAAGAAAATGTGTTAATCAACTCAGGTTGTTGAGATATTTATAGGTGCATCACAAACTACACTTTCTTGTTTAAGTTTGGAATTCAAGTTTTTCGCTTTTCTCTCTGCATCTAAAATAATTGACCTTCTTGGACGATTAATCAATGAAGACTGTCAATGGTAGCTAGATTTTACATGCAGAGCATACTAATTTCTGATCACTTAAGAATTGAAATTGCTAGATTTGGAATTGGCTCAAAATATCTATCTCTCTCATATATATATATATATATATATATATATATATATATATATATATATATATATATAATTTTGTATCTGTACAATATGAAAATGTTTAGGATTGCATCCTAGTGCTTGGAGTCTGAACTAACTGCAGAACTTCAGTGTTAAAGTTTTCTTCTTTCATTATTGGAATCTCTGTTTGTTCTTGAATGCATGTCAATGTGTGCTGTGCAGGAGGGAGGAGATTTTGATTTAGGGCTAAGCTTAGACTGAAGTTGAGGGGTTGCCTTGAGGAAAGGGCGCATCAGGGTTAATGTTGGTGTTCTGCTGAATTACAAGGGTGGAAGTTGACGGTGCATATGTAACTTTGTGTACAGTATTAAATACAGTGTGGGTGGCACTACCAATGGACTTCCTGCTGATTTTTTGTCATTTTTTGAGGATCGTGCTTTGCTGATCTGTTATTATGTAATTAGTTGACAAAAGAAAACAAAAATAAAGAAAATCTTAACAGACTGTTGAAAATACTAACTTGTAAGAAGGAAGTACCATTTGACTTGCTAAATGTAGAACAGTTCTGTATGATACTCAATAAAATGTTTTTCTGCAGGGTTACTGACATGGTGTCAAGGACTTCTAGAAGTGCCCCAAATGCCTCATCACACTGTGGTATAACCTGTATCATATTGATTCTAAATGTGTTTTATATCCATTTTCCAGCTACAGTATATTGCACTGATGCATT